>NW_014332922.1:0-47386 GCF_000341935.2 Cephus cinctus | reverse complement strand
TCGCACGCGTGAAGATTGCAGCCGCCCGTGAGGAAAGAAAAGACGACTGCCGCGACCGCGTCCGTTGATAAGATTGTATCGAGTCGCGTTCGTAAGACGACCCGACTGTAATCGTTTACCTAGAACGAAATAAATGTAGATTGTTGAAAGCAAACCCCACCATGTCGATTATTTCGGAAAGGAGCCGACCGATTCCCGTGTAAACTCGCCGCCCTCACGTTCCCCTCTACCCACGCGAAAGAGAGCTAGCGGGAAGATCTGGTCGAGAGGACTCCCGGAAGTGATGTGCCGCGGATTACAAATTAAAGGCCCGACGAGTCGGGCTGGTGCAAGGATGCACCTGGCGCCCAAGGGATCCGCGGAATGCCACGTTGGGGTCGCGGATAGGACGTAGGCCAGGAAATGCGTTACAGCATCTACAAGATGCTGACGGAAGGAATCAACACCTGCATTAGGACCAGAATCCGCAACAGAGGCGACAGTATGGAGCAAATAAGCAACAATCACGTGATCATCGTACCGCTTCATACGATTAAAGTTACTATCAAATGTAACAATGAGGAAATTAAAGAAATTAACCGTCCTTATATAATCACGTTGGACGACTGTCAACTAAAGGGACAAGGGCGTACCTTCTCGCAGACCGTCACACTCCACAACGAGACTATATTCAAACTACCAGTCGAAGAAGCCACGATCATAGGGAAACAACCAGAAATACACCTAAGAACTATTCGACGAGACGAATTGGAGAAAATTAAGATTCTCTCGGATAATCTGGAAATACCAATCCTAGAAGGAAGAGCACACCAACATGCTACATGGGCTAATATTGGCATTACCATCTTCACAATGCTTGCTGTAATACGATTAGTTGTAACCTATTATTTCAAAAACCACCTGAAAAGGAAAGGCACTGATAACAAAGATACCAACCACACGCCCACGGCAAAACGAATGGTATCGTTTTCCCAACTTCGACAGGAGGAGTTATGATGACTACAGGAGCCTTACCGATAAGATACAGAGACATCGGACACCGGAAACCGAGGTGTCTTTATACGGAACGATCGAGAGGAAGGCAGTGAGAATTGACAGCTGAATCGAGCAGCATCACTCTTATTAATAATCATTTAGAATTCCGAGGTGTCTTTATACAAGGCACTGATAACAAAGATACCAACCACACGCCCACGGCAAAACGAATGGTATCGTTTTCCCAACTTCGACAGGAGGAGTTATGATGACTACAGGAGCCTTACCGATAAGATACAGAGACATCGGACACCGGAAACCGAGGTGTCTTTATACGGAACGATCGAGAGGAAGGCAGTGAGAATTGACAGCTGAATCGAGCAGCATCACTCTTATTAATAATCATTTAGAATTAAGTTTATTTTGTAATCTTTTTAAAAAGTATAAATTCACATCGAACAACTTAATTCCAGGCATCTTGTACTTTTTTTCCGGATCATCCCTTGAAAAATAACCCATTCTACGCATTATAATGTGGCGCCCAACAAGAAGGTCACCCCCTTGAAATCCCTCGTTGAGTTAGCCCGCAGAGTAATCTGCAGTTCTATTCCCCTACTGTCCCTTAGACAGTCCCAGTCTGTAATACTCCGGTTCCTTACCCCCGACCCCCCTCAGGCTGTCATAGCCTGTAGTACTCCTTCTCTCATTGTTTGCGTTTCATTGACGAGTATAGAGGATTTTGAGTATGACTTCTATCAGAGTCGGAGTCAACTCTGGCAGTGAGGATTGTAACAAAAATGGAATTTAATTTAAGATGGCGATTCGGAGATAATGGGGTAAGTAGCTGGCATAGCTCACATGTGGTCAGAGCAGCCGACGGAAAACTAAATGATCCCGGGATCGAATCATCCCTTGAAAAAGAACCGATCCCTCGGGTTATAATATTAACAAAATAACAATAGCAAGATCTTCGCCTATATAAAATTTCAAGAACATTTACCGTATAGTTTTTGAGATATAAAAAATCTATAAGTATCAATTTACACTATATAGTGTAACCTTATTTGCACGATTTGGTTTCCCAGATTGTGCCAGAAAGGCGGGTACGAGCCAGAATCGACTGTTAGGAATTTAGGGAAGATATCAGGCGGAACAAATGAAAGTGAGACCTTGTTTTACAAATTACGAAAGAAAAATATATTGTCCTATAACGGAATACAAAGAGGGTTAGTACATATCTAGCCTAGAGAATGCTGGGTGTTTGTAAGCAAAGAATGAATATAAACGTAATCGGAAAGTAGTAATTATTATAGAGGGTATATACAAAAGATTAGTGATCGGAAAGTCAATTGTATCAATACGATTGTTACACGTGGTTTACCTACACGATATGTCTGATGGGAACGGAAATTGTAGTTAAACTTCTAGTCTCGTGTGATTCTATCTTGGCTCTTATTTTGACTATATCAATGAAATATGGAATCGTGTCTGAAACTAGCCTCCGACCAGCGAAATTTGATTACAGAGTTGACTCGTTAAAATATAAGCGTCGTGCTGTTGAGCAGTCTTCCACTAGGGAACTCCTGATCACAGGTAGACGTTGTCCTATCTAAAACAACGTTGCTATCTTGGCGAGGTGAGAAGTCTCATTCGCAAAGTAGCTAGTTGTGCAAGTCTTTAAACAAAGTTAGGATGGCATGTATAGCGGGAACGGCACAATGATCAAACGTGTCAAAGTGACGGCCCAACTGAAATGCAGAGATTGATTCTATCTGGCAGAAGAGACGGTTTGCTCCCTACCCGAGACGGTTTGCTCAATTACGAGAGTACCTCTAGAAATGATGGTCAAGTGGGACGGTTTGCCCGCTTGCCCAAGACGGTTTGCTCGTTTACTTTACTAAAGGTAAGCTAGCTAGCTCAGGTGATAGAATGCTCGAGTCGCGAAACGTCACCGTTTATATACCCGTCAACGGTAGGCCAGGGCGCCTGAGAGGTGCGGAAACCGCGATGCTAATATCCTCGGATGTATTGGTTACATCTGTTCCCCCGTATATCCGGCATCGTGATGTTCCTTAGATTGTTAGTTGCACCTTAATTGTCTTCCTCGGTACCGAATAGCTCATATGATCTACCATCTCTTGATCCAGCGTAATTGTTGTTTTCATCTTTCCACATTTTATTCCCTTGTAGATTCAATGGATCGGATGAAAATGGCGGAGGAGTTATTAGGCGATCTGTTGCATAGTTGCCTTCGTGCGGTATGGTTAGTTGTCCTTTCCATGTTTCATGCTCGGTATTTGAATCCCTTGCGATGTACTTGGCTGATTTTTCTTTTTTCTGCGGTACGCCAGTATTATCTGTCTGTTCCTCTAGTGCCCTTTTACACGGAATTATGTTTGTTCCCTCTTGCTGGCTCGGTATAACCATCGTTTGCGTCCATTTATCTTTATTTGGCCATTTTCTAACCTGAATTGCTCGGGAGACCATGTTACAACGTCGACGTCGTGGTTCTGCTGTCGTCGTTCTCCAGGCCCTTGATGTGATTTCCTTTCTCTGCGGTGGTATTTTCTCCAGGTACGTCACGTGCCCCCCGGTTTGCGTTACTCGGTGGCGCTTATTCCACCAGGGATCAGTTTGAATACTTTCTTCATTCGTCATGGTTCTCATCAGGATGAATACTCTCGCTAAATCATCTTTTCTTGCCTTATATAGCCTGAAAACTCCTTGAAGAACTGTTCATCCATTCCATACCATATCTTCGTTCCGATGGTACAGTTACGGTTACCAGTGGATTTATATATGGGCTGTTTGACCTCTGTATGATGTCATTTGCCAACATCTTATCAATTTCTCTGTCGGCGCGCTCTGGAAAGACTGCCGGGATCGGATATGTGCGTTGTATGAATGGATCTTCGCTCTTGACGTTTAGTTTGTGTTTGTATACCTCAATTCGCCCAGGGCATTTGTCAAAAACTTTTCGGTACGCTGTAATAACTTCTTTGAGTTTTCTTCTGTCATCTTTGCTGAGGGTGTTACACTCTTTAAGTTTTTGATCTATTTCCGCGTCCGTGAGAATGATCTCTTCTATTTCTTTCGATTTAATAGCTGCCACCCTTTCTTCCGATGTGGATTGATTTTCTGTTTTCTTGCTCTCCTAATCGAGTTCGATAGTGACTTGTGTTCCTTTGTTTTTTAAGGATATCTCATTATGCTCTAGGTTAATATTCGCTTTAATCCGCCTGAGCACGTTTATCCCTAGGATACATGCCAAAACCAAATTCGGAATTATTAGGACGGTAGCGGTAAAGTTGATATTCTGGCATTTTATGTTTGTTTGTATTTGTTTCTTCAGTTTCGTGGGCTTTGCTCCTGTCGCAACTATTAAGCATTTCCCAACCACTGGTAAGGTTGGGCATGTCCGGAATTTACCTATATTCTGTTGGTAAAACTCGTCGGAGATAGCGGTAACTTGACTTCCTGTATCTAACAGGGTCCTTACTGGAATGCCCTCTATTTCTATTATAATCTCGGGACATCTATTATTACTTCTCTACCGCGGCTGTATTTCGTTATGATCCACCAGGAGTTCTCGCGGATCATCGAAGATCGATGCTATTTGTACACTGTATTGGATCGTCTTTACTTGGTTGATTTGCTTGGTCAGTTGCTGTATTGAGTTGCACGAAAGCGTTTGGGGATTATTATGTTTTGCGGATTGTTACGTAAGTACGGAGTGATTGAGTTTTTCCTTTTGCCATCTTTTACCTTGTCCCTTTTTCTATTTGCGTTTCTCTATTTCGTAGGTCCCTTTAGGATATTCGCGAGCCATTTTACGTGGACCAGTTCCTTTTTAGTCTTTTTGTATTTTAGACTGGCCAACCGCTGAGGTCAGTGATATATTGCGTGCACTCTAGGATTTAGTATCTTGCGCCCTTTAAACGTACCCTCCTTTCTCCCATTAGGGCGACCCACTGGCGGACAGACCAATTGGACACAAATTACTTTTTACTGCAAATTCTGTCCAGTTTTAAATAGATGAAATAGAATTAGGTACGAACGATGTCTTATTATAGTATATTGTATGTAGTTTTACATTAGTTTACATTAGATTTAGTTAGGTAAGGTTAGGATAGGGTGGAATGTTCAAATTTCGAAGTCTAGGTAGGTTAGTGGATAAAAGTATCGACAGCGAGCGAGTCCGACTGAAGAGAGTATTAAATGTTTGAAAAGGTTCCACCAGATAAAGATGACTCATAATATCGTTGAATTATTGATGGCATATCGCTCAGGAGACAGAAATTCGCATTTGTGTCCAATTGAGTTTGTGCGCAACTGGGCATCATCCTCCCCCGTTTGCCTTCCAAGTCATTGTAGTCACCGAGGTAATTGTAAGTAGCCATTTTGCGTTCGGGACCTTCCTCCTGAGCCCCCTCACCTCTTCCCTCCACTAGACGTGCCATTTCCAGAGAGTGAATATTCGATGACCTTCCGGGATCACTCGACGGTGATACACCGTGACCGTAGCTGGCGCCCAGGTATTATTATTTTCGTATTATTTTATACCGGTAAGTCCTCCCTGCCCCTTCTACTACCCTCGTCAATTGCATATCCCACCTAACCCAGCCTCCTCCCTTTGCCCCGTTTAACATCTCCAATACCGCGTGCTTCCGAGCGAGCACCCGTTTTATTGTTTTGATATACGATCTAGTTTTGTATTACATCCGGTTGTTTAAGTTATTCCACTATGAACATTATATTTTATTTTCTATCATTGGTTTCTTTTATTTTCTTCTATTATTTCTGTTCTTTGTATCGGCCAGTGCGTATTAATTATATTTTGATACACCATACTCCGTGTACCCTTCTTTTTATCAAACCCCTTTTTGTGTTGAGATCGCTGCTTTCGAGTCGACCCTCGGTGAGAATAATCGCCTAGCACGTCACAAACTATTATGATTATGATTACGGAACCTCCTTACATATAAGAATTTTATATTTCAGTATAAAGAATTCTATTGAAAATGCATTTGTTTACATAAATAAATAACCATCTTACCCTTTGTATTTCTGTCAGTTTCGTCACTTGTTTACTGAACTCCCATAAATCTATGCCCACTTTTAAGGCCCAGTTCTTCACTCTGAAACAAAAACACGTGTATAAAAATTACATAATGAAAATAATTCAAATTTCATGAAATACTTTTTAAATAATTACCCTACCAGATATTTTAAATTTTTATATTAGTATCCAGCAATCTGTAATTTATTATTTTAAAATTTTGCACCACTGTAACTTAAAGTTTTGGCACCACTGTCCTGACTTTCCTTTTTTTTTAATAGATGTTATTCATTAACAAAGTAATGTGACAGATGACCCATACAAAATCTGATTAGTAGTTAGAACAGCTAAAGCATCGTTGTCCTTAATCTCAATTCAGTTCCGATAAATATAAACACAAAAACACTTTCGTGTAAAAGAATTCGGCAAGTAGTCCTCGATTTGGAATCACCTAACGTGTTATTAATTATGGATTGAATATTAAATCATAGTTAAATATAAGCAGCAGTAATAACACAAAAAAGTAGTGATGACATTATAGACAATTTTGGAAATACAATTGATGTGATGAACTATTGCTAGTTCATACAGGGTGTTCCGAAACTACTTGATCCGGGGGCTTCACTGATTACGAAAATGACCTTCTTTTTGTCCGAAAGCTCTTAGTTTTTAAATGGGAGCAGGTCAACGTTGACCAATCAAAGCGAGGCATCAACAGAAACGCAGGCACCTACGAACTTTAAGTTTTCTTTCCTCGCTTTTATTTCTCGGTGGCTATGGGCAGACTGGGGCCAGGCGAAGCCATGCCTATTAGATATCACTCGCTGAAAACAATCACGCACTAACTGAAAACTGCAATATCCTATGATAATGTAGGAAATAATAAAGATCTGTCGCAATAGGTAAATCTGAAATCTGTCACCTACAAGTATTATGTAATTTGGTGTAGACAATAAAAGCAAACCAGAATAAATCTTGGAAAAAGTCCTGGAAAAAAATACCGGTAAAAGCATCAATAAAAGTCTCGGAAAAAGTACCGGTAAAAGTCCCGGAAAAAGTACCGGTAAAAGTCCTAGAAAAAATACCGAAAAAAGTACCGGTAATAGTACAGGAAAAACTATCGGAAAAAATCCCTGAAAAAGTAATGAAGAAATTAAGGGCGAGGAACATTAGGACTCCTTTCGTATGAACGAAGGACATCTGTACCTCGAGGACGAGGCGAAGAGCTCCTTCCAGATCCAGTAAAACGGACAGAATAATGTACGGATAGATATGCAAAAGGAAGAGCGGGAGAACATACAGGAAAAATTATTGGAAAAAGTGCCGTACAAAATCCCGGAAAAAGTACCAGAAAAAGTCTTGCTAAAAGTCCCGCAAAAAGTACCGAAAAAAGTACCAGAAAAATTAAGAGTGAGGAATGAAAAATTAAGGCCCAAAATTAAACTGAGTATGATATTATTTGTGCATTAACGAAATAGAGCGACGCAGATCATTTATAAAACATCGCTTCAAGCCACAATCACTGTAGGGAAAGATCAATTTCAGATCAGTTTTGGATCCATGTAGCAATCTATGCTGCCGTGAAACATGTAATTAAATACTGCATAGTTTTACCATACGTACCTGTACTGAATCTTATATGGAACATGTAAAAGTGTCTATCAGCGATTCGGCCTGTATCGAACAACTTTTACTGTAGGCATTCAATGATAATGTTATAACTATTATTTCAATTCTTAAATTCCTCGTCGATGTCTATTCCTTTTTCTGGGTACCAGCGTACGCTGCCATCATAGTATTATGGACTCTTCTTTTCCTGAACACTTCTTCCTTAAGAAATGGGTATTCCATCGCCGCATTCATAATACGCTTCAGTCTTGCAATAATACCATTAATCGTAAAATTAAATTAAAGAAGCACAGAAAGTATTTAGTGCTGACATAATATAGGATCTGAGAAAAGCAGATACATGTAGAGCTTCTATCGTTCACACCAAGTTACATAATACTTGTAGGTGACAGATTTCGTATATACCTACTGTGACAGATCTTAATATTTCCTACATTATCATAGGATATTGCAGTTTTCAGTTAGTGCGTGACTGTTCTCAGCGAGTGACATCTAATAGACATGGCTTTGCCTGGCTTCAGTCTGCACATAACCACCGAGAAACAAAAGCGGGGGAAGAAAACTCAGAGTTCGTAGGTGCCTACGTTTCTCTTGACGCCTCGCTCTAATTTGTAAACTTTGACCCGCTCGCATTTAAAAACTATGACCTTCCGGAGAAAAGGAAGGTCATTTTCGTGATCAATGGTGCCTCCCGAACACCGCTATACCCTGCGGATCAGGTAGTTCCGGAACACCCTGTATAATAAGTGGTATGACGGGGGGCTGCCAGGGAGCGTTGGAGAGCTAAAAATTTACGAAAAATTAGGAGTCCTGATTGGGAATCGGACCCGGTACCTTCGGACTGCCGAGTTGGGCACTTACCATTGTGCTACTGAATCCACTGTCCGAGCTGATAATTTATTTATTTTTCGGTCATTCCTAGGTTGTCTCCCCTCCAGCTTTGTAATGCCACGTTACAGCCGATTTATAGGGACTTATACAGGGTGTCCCAGAACTACTTTTGGACCAGATAGTGGGCGATGCCTGGAGGTGCCCTGGGGGTCGATTGTGTAACTCAAAATCAGATGAGATTGCTCACTTATCGCATCGTCATCTCATGTGAGATGATTCGCTCAATTGTGTAAGCGTGGGGTGAAAATGCGACATCACTAGATTATTAAATGTAGGGTAGGCGGTAAATTTAAACCAAACTTACAGTTTTCTTGGGTTTCCCGTGACATTCATTCTTTAACGATCGTGATTAACAGTTTTTTATACAGGGTGTTCCGAAGCTACCTGACCCGGTGATCACGAACTGATCACGAAAATGACCTTCCTTTTGTTCGGAAGGTCATAGTTTTTAAATGGGAGCAGGTCAAAGTTGACCAATCAGAGCGAGGCGTCACAAGAAACGTAGGAACCTTCGAACTCTGAGTTTTCTTCCCTCGCTTTTGTTTCTCGGTGGCCTGTTTTTTGTTTCATGTTTCCAATAGGCATGTCTTCGGCTGACGTCATCCTGCTCGAACCCATCGAGAAACAAAAGCCAGGGAAGAAAACTCCGAATTCGTAGGTACCTACATTTCTCTTGACGCCTCGCTTTGATTGATCACCTTTGACCTGCTCCTATTTAAAAACTATGACCTTCCGAAGAAAAGGAAGGTCATTTTCGTGATCAGTGGTGCCTCCCGAACACCGCCATACCCCGTTGGTCAGGTAATTTTGGGACACCCTGTATACACAATATGAATAATCAAATATCGATGATACAACCAGAGATGAGTAGGGAGATTGCCAATGGGCTGATATTCTTGAAACCAATTTTATTTTGGAGTAAACGCGCCACCTAAGCGGAGGGCCGTCGAACCATACCCACGTTTTTGATTGTTCGAGTATATATAGATATACTACGCGTGATATTCGTGAGCTCAGTGAGACGCATGGATTATACCGGGTGACACTGTAAAGAGTGTGTTTTCTATTGTCGACGCATCACCTGGACGGAGAAGCTTCGAACCATACCCACGTTTTTGATTGGTTAAGAGTATGTATCAGAATACTCTAAGCAAACTCCAAACGTGCATAAAAACTGAAATACAGTTTTCCCAATCTGTACGTCACGTTAACTAAATATCATACGTGCATGGTAACGAGTCAACGTGCGAGAGTCTCGGGTTCGAAACCCGATTATTATTACTTTTTTTATTCATGAACAATGCTTATTGAATCTATTAATTAACTTGGAATGTAGCAAATGCATGATTATATTATACTATATACATTTTATTATATTATACAGTCGTGTCTATTTTTATACCGTTGATACGTTCCACAGAAAACAGCCTATACAAAATATAAGTGAAGTAGAAGGAGGAACCTGGAATTTTCATGAACCCTCAAAACCGGATTAAAAAGCCACCTGCAAATGGATTTTACCCATTGAAATGCTATATGTAGTGTGACGTATTTTTACGCGATCGACCTCACCGGAAAATGCAAGACCGACCGGCGCACAACTTACGCGATTCCTACGCGTTCCAGGCAACCCAGGGGCTAACAGATTTCACTCTCGAAATACCTAAGGTATTGTTGGGCGCCAGGTTCCAAAACGGGAACCACGTATCAGTCTCTACGGTTCCTCTTCGCGTGCCTATGTTGGCTAACTCAGCTATGCGGAGGCGGCAGGATTCGGAACAATAGGTCGGATGGGTCAAACGATCACGCGACACACAAAATCATTCGGACACTTCGATCTCAAATAAAGGGTTCGGTTTATTAAATAAAATCGGCGGCGCGAAGCGCGACGATTTTGTACAATACCAAAGTACTTATTTACAAAAGAAATAGTAATTAATATAGATCGAAAAGACAAAACCAAAGTACAATCACAAGATAGTAACGGGTACTTCGCATACCGTACGAATTCAAAGCCAAAGTCGTAACACGGCTAATCCGCGTTTACCAATATACGATAACCGACTGTCAAGGACCTGCGCGCGTTCTACGCGTTGCAAAATCAAAAGGTAGAAATGCCTGACGGGTGGACGACACGAAACAATTCGGATACGTAAAACAAATTCCAATTCAATAATAAGATCTAACGACAATTCTAATAGTGAACCCTGCCGGTCGACGGACCTTCGTGCCTTGGTCTAATTCGAGGGTGAGGGATCTTCCTTCCGCGTGTCCGTTACACGCGCAGTCAAACTTACGAAAAACAAACAAAATTCGATACCAAGATTTGCACGAAGTTACGTCGCTCACAAAAGTTAGAGATCCTCGCTTACCGTGTTGTTCCCTGGTTGCGTAATCCCAGAAAACTCAATCGACAGCCCAATGGCACTTTGTGCACTCGCGTACTCACAAATTCCAATCGAACAAAACGTCTAACGTCTACGCGTGTCCAAGCAGAAATCTCTCGATCTTGACGCGCTTTGTCTTCGCGTGAAGGATAGCACCCCCTCCCTTTAGGCTAATGGGCAGCGATTCGCCCTGCGGACGAATCCTTCAACCCAGCGTCTTCCCCATCTTCACGCGCTTTGTCTTCGCGTGAAGGATAGCACCCCCTCCCTTTAGGCTAATGGGCAGCGATTCGCCCTGCGGACGAATCCTTCAACCCAGCGTCTTCGCCACGCGCCAGTTTCGAATATGTCATCGTGACAATTAATAATTTCCATCATCTCTTGTGGACAATTTAAACACCTTGGTCCTGCGAAGAGTAACATTCGTTCTCGCGCGAGAGTGCACCAGGCGTCCCTGGATTCCCAACTCGCGGAAATATAATTATGCGCAAACTGACGATGGGCGCTATGCCATAGGGGTCGGTAGTGGTGCTCAGTCGGGTAGCGCTGTACGCGCCGCTTCCAGTCGTCGTAGTTGAGTACCAGCTGAGTAGAGCGCGTTGCTGCCGCGTGACGTCACGCTGTCCCGCGTTGCGCGCGCCTCCGGGGCCAGTAGAGCTACTGTCCGCAGATAGCGCGAGTGTCGACCCTCGCGTGTCGCAGCTCCCTTCCTCCTGGGACTCCAGCTCGCTCTCCCTCTCTCTTTCTCCGCGTCTTCACGGGCACGGCGAGCCAGCACCTATTCGAACTCCGGCAGAGTACACGCAAAACAAAAGAAAAATAATAAAATAATCTATGGTAATTTCACTTAGGCCATTGCAGTCGATGGATCCTGCCTGGACTTTGCTATGGCCTTTCGGCCCGTATCGCGTTTCGGCGTGATTTTCCGCCGAGGACAAGACGGGTGAAATCCACCACGTCACAGTAGATATACATATATTCCGCATATAAAGATCGCGAAGCTAAACAAACAAAATTCGATACCAAGATTTGCACGAAGTTACGTCGCTCACAAAAGTTAGAGATCCTCGCTTACCGTGTTGTTCCCTGGTTGCGTAATCCCAGAAAACTCAATCGACAGCCCAATGGCACTTTGTGCACTCGCGTACTCACAAATTCCAATCGAACAAAACGTCTAACGTCTACGCGTGTCCAAGCAGAAATCTCTCGATCTTGACGCGCTTTGTCTTCGCGTGAAGGATAGCACCCCCTCCCTTTAGGCTAATGGGCAGCGATTCGCCCTGCGGACGAATCCTTCAACCCAGCGTCTTCGCCACGCGCCAGTTTCGAATATGTCATCGTGACAATTAATAATTTCCATCATCTCTTGTGGACAATTTAAACACCTTGGTCCTGCGAAGAGTAACATTCGTTCTCGCGCGAGAGTGCACCAGGCGTCCCTGGATTCCCAACTCGCGGAAATATAATTATGCGCAAACTGACGATGGGCGCTACTATGCCATAGGGGTCGGTAGTGGTGCTCAGTCGGGTAGCGCTGTACGCGCCGCTTCCAGTCGTCGTAGTTGAGTACCAGCTGAGTAGAGCGCGTTGCTGCCGCGTGACGTCACGCTGTCCCGCGTTGCGCGCGCCTCCGGGGCCAGTAGAGCTACTGTCCGCAGATAGCGCGAGTGTCGACCCTCGCGTGTCGCAGCTCCCTTCCTCCTGGGACTCCAGCTCGCTCTCCCTCTCTCTTTCTCCGCGTCTTCACGGGCACGGCGAGCCAGCACCTATTCGAACTCCGGCAGAGTACACGCAAAACAAAAGAAAAATAATAAAATAATCTATGGTAATTTCACTTAGGCCATTGCAGTCGATGGATCCTGCCTGGACTTTGCTATGGCCTTTCGGCCCGTATCGCGTTTCGGCGTGATTTTCCGCCGAGGACAAGACGGGTGAAATCCACCACGTCACAGTAGATATACATATATTCCGCATATAAAGATCGCGAAGCTCAGAATACATGGGTATGTCCAGTCTATTGACATATAGTGTGGACTACGCGATCCCTACCTTAGATCCTTTTAATAAAGTGTCCGCTCAAATAAACAAAGACGAAATGAGGTGGCGACCAATTATTCTCCTTTTCTAATATTCCCATTGCCTATGTTTTCTATACTCTCGTACAACGGCTGCTGGTTAGAAGAAGATAGTGCTTGGCCACCACCAGTCGCTATCTTTTTCTTTCAGACGACCATTTTTTCTGTCTATGCGTAGTCCATACTATATGTTGATGGACCAGTCTATTTGTACTCATAAGGGGAGGAAACGGTATGGGAAATGAAGTTTCGAATGAAACTTCGTAGTGATGAAACCTCATACCATGCTCAAGTTCTACAGACCAATGGGCAGCAAATTTTGAGAAGAAGAGCCCTAAAGTTTGTATGGGAACTTATATATCTAAAGGTGTAACCTAGCTACAAGTGGTTTGGCGGGCGAAGCGGTAACGTGTCAACTTGATAAGCCAAGGGTTCCGTGCTCGAATTTCTGTGCTCTTGAATTTTTATTTCACGAATTTTTTTGCATTTATTTCTGAATTTGTTTAATATTATAATAATAATCGTGCAAATATGTGTTGTCATTACAATTCTATTATTTTTGCTTCTTGTAAATAATAAAAATCAGTTTGTGAAAATATGTAAATACAAATACAATTCCTATTCCTAGTTTCCTTGACTGTATTATTCCTCTATACACAATATTTTATATATTATACTCCATATAAATATTTTACAGCGGTAGTTATTGCTAACAAGTTTTCAAAATTTTATTACTTTCGTTATAATTTAATAGCAAAAATAATAAAATTGTAATGACAATACATATTTGCGTGATTATTATTACAATATTAAACAAATTTAGAAATAAAATGCAAAAAACTTCATGAAAAAAAAAAGTTTACAAGCAGAGATTCGAACACGAAAACTTTAAAAGTCACAAGCCTGCATGTTCAATTTTTTTAACATCCAATTTTTTTAATTGTTATGAGTAGTTATTGAACTTTATAAATAAAGTTTACAAAAATGATTAAAAAATAAGTAATTTAAATAATTTTTGCAATGTAAAATTCCTTTAACTCTAGAAACGGACTTTGTTGTTGAAAACGATGTGCTATTGAAAACTAATATCAGAAGTCATTCAACAATTAATGATTATTAGCAAAACTAGGACTTTTTTAAAAAAGTTGATAAATGTGAAAAAAATGAAATTTCACATTGAAAAAATGATTTAAATTACTTATTTTTTGATAATTTTATATCATATGCCATATATAGAATAATAAGTAGTGAACAATATAAGGAAGGTTTACAGAAAGTTTTACTGAGATTGCCTACGTGTAAAAAAGTAATATCGGTCCGCGTAAATGAATTATGATTGAAAATGTGTCTAACGCCAAAAAATGATGATGAATTGACAACACTGTATTTGAGATAGGGGTGGTCTAATGGTATACGTAACGCACACACTCGTATTTTTGTTACAAATATACACCAATTTTATAACTATAAGAATTACTGGAGCCACCTGTTGCAATCTGTCAATCATATTATCAGAGCTGCTGCGCGAAGCGCGCCGCTCGGAGTCGGCAACCAAAAAAAAAAATGAACACGCCATTGCCAAGCTATCTCAATAATTACGAGTAATTGAAACTCGCATATTGTGATGATATGTTAGCGATCTAGGGTTGGCAGCACTACTCACGCACTCACGCGGCTGCCTCCCCTCCCGACTAAGGCAGTCTAGCCCGAGCGCCTCATGGGTTCACACGCGTCCGGTCTCCGCATCCCGCAATTATATTAATAAAGTCATACTATTAATCTTAACGGCACGAGTATTTATTTATGGAACCTACACAACATAACATGGCGCAGTCGGTAGTCTCGGCGGGAACGGTGTTTAAGATTCTCGTCGTTCGTGATTATCGTCGTTTGTGATTATCGTAAAATACGACAAACAGTGTAAAAGTGGATTCTCGTCGAATACCAGTAAGAGTATCGTCGACGAGAACACATGTAAAGTGCCAAGCTGGAGACAAACGGAAAGTCAGTTCCGGGAAACGTGCCCGAACACACGTTTGAAGAGAAGTCGCAGGGCGAGACGACAACAAGCGGGAACACGAAAAGTAATTATACGGACGCAAACTCGTTAGTAGAGAATTTCGATATTATGGAAACCGCGATGAAGGCACCACCACCGTTGTCGTTCGACGGTAATGTTAAAGAAAATTGGCTCAAATGGAAACAAAGGTTTGACTTGTACATGGAAGCCACTGGATTAGATACAAGGCCAGAGGAGAGAAGAATCGCTGTTTTCTTACATACGATAGGAGAAGAGGCACTGGAAAAGTACAATACTTTCAATCTAAGTGCAGATGATAAAAAGAAGTTCGTCGCAGTAGCGGCGGCATTTGAGAATTACTGCACGCCGAAAGCAAACGAAACTGTAGAAAGACATGTGTTTTTCACGCGCGTGCAACAGAGTGGTGAAAATTTCACGAATTATTTAACGGATTTAAAAAAGGTATGTGCCACGTGTGGATTTGATCACCTTCGAGATGGACTAATAAAAGACAGAATCGTGTGTGGAATAGGTGACACAGAACTAAAAAATCGCCTACTACGTGAAGAAGATTTAAATCTAGAAAAGTGCATAAAAATCTGCTGAGCGGTAGAGCTGGCAGAGATTCAAACAAAGACGATCGGCGATGAAGCCAAAGTTCACGCGGTCAAGAAATCTGAAAAGCACGCGGCGACCGGAAATTCTCGGAAGCAGACTTCGAGCGGCGCGCGCGGCAATAACAGCGGCGGAAGCGGCAAGGCGCGAAGCAGCGGCGCAGGCAGCAAGGCAAGCGGTGGCGCAGGGAGAAGTTCGCCATCTTTGTCCAACCAACAGCGGACATCTTGCCAGCGATGCGGCCGTCAGCATGCGTATCGTCAATGCCCGGCATACGGTAAAGAATGCAATATATGTAAGCGGAAAAATCATTTTGCGAAAATGTGTAGAAGCAAAAACAGTTCAGAGCATCGCGATGATAAAGTAGATTCTTTATATGTCGGTAGTTTAAATAGTAGTAACAATGAATTTGATTGGATAGAGAATATTACATTAAATAATTCGCGTAAAATTGAAGTAAAGCTAGACTCAGACGCGCGATGCAATGTGTTACCGAGTTATAAGTTAAAGAATTTAAAATTGAAAAATGTTAAAATAGAGAAAACTAACGTAAAATTAACTGCATATGGTGGCCAAAGAATAAACGTAGTTGGCAAATGTAGGTTAAACTGTAAATTTGTAAATAGAGGAAATGTAGACTTAGAATTTGTAGTAACTGAAAATACGGATGATCAGCCAGTGATAATAGGTTTACCTAATCTGATGCAACTCAATATTGTGCAAAGAGTACACAATATTAAAGCAAGTGAAAACAGTAATAATTTAACAGTAGAAAAAATCTTAAATAAACACAAAGTTTTTGAAGGCATTGGATGCGTAACTAATTTTGAATATGACATTCAATTAAAAGAGGACGCTAAACCTACTATTACTGCATGCAGAAAAATACCGATAGCATTAAATGATCAAGTAAAAAAAGAATTAGACAAAATGGAAAAAGACGGTATAATTAAAAAGGTTACTGAACCAACTGACTGGGTTCACCCAATAGTAATAAGTAAAAAGAAAAATGGGCAGATTAGAATTTGTATAGACCCAACAGAATTTAATAAATTTGTTAAAAGACATCACAGAAAAATACCTACTTTTGATGAATTAAGTTCCAATATAGCAGGTAGTAAAGTTTTTAGCGTACTTGACGAAGATAGAGCCTTTCACCAAGTAAAACTGTCTGAAAGAAGCAGCTATATGATGACAATCATCACTCCGTTTGGTAAATATAGGTACTTGAGAATGCCATTCGGTATAAATTCTGCTACTGAAGTATTTCAGGATTGCTCCGAGGAAATCTTTGGTGATATAGAAGGCGTTGACATTTATGTTGATGATGTCAGAGTAAGAGGTAGAAATCAAAAAGAACATGATTTAAGATTAGAAAAAGTTCTGGAAAGAGCAGAACAAAGAAATGTAAAATTCAAGTTTGATAAATGTAAAATTAGTAGTTCAGAAGTTAAATATATGGGTCATGTATTTACTGAACAAGGTATAAAACTTGATACTGATAGAGTAAAGTCAATTGTCGATATGAAGCCTCCAAAGGATAAAAAAGAACTAGAAACTTTTCTTGGTATGATTACGTACGTATCAAGATTTATCCCTAGTTTAGCAACCAAAAATGCTGTGTTAAGAGAACTAAAAAAGAAAAATGTACAATGGAATTGGGACGAAAATGCGAATAAAGCGTTCACAGAATTAAAAGAGATCTTATGTAAAGCGCCTGTTTTGCAATATTATGATGTAAATAAACCTGTAGTTTTAAGCGTAGACGCATCGAAAAGTGGTCTTGGAGCTGTATTACTACAGAATGGCTTGCCAGTAGCGTATGCAAGCAAAGCGTTCACTCAAACTGAACAAAGGTACGCTCAAATCGAGAAAGAAGCGTTAGCTATAGCATTTGGTTGCATAAAATTTGATCAACAAATTTATGGTAAAGAAATTTTAGTAGAGTCAGATCATAAGCCGCTTGAGGCAAATTTAAAAAAATGTATTAATGATTGCCCTGCTAGGCTACAAAGTATAAGATTAAGGTTAAAAAGATACAATTTAACTGTAAAATACAAACCTGGTTAAGAATTATTTTTAGCAGATGCATTATGGAGAGCATATAGTAACTGTGAAAAATTAGATCTAGAAAAAGAGATCGAAACACAAGTCTGTTTAGTTATGGAAAGCTTTCCCATTTCTTTAGATAAAAAAGATCAGTTTATAAAAGAAACTGAGGCTGATGAAGAAATGCAACTGCTAATCAAATATATACAAGAAGGCTGGCCTACCACTAAGAGTCAGGTTGCGAGCACTGTTAAACAGTATTATAATTATTCTAAGGAGTTAAGTATCATAGATGGCCTAGTATTTAAAGGTAACAGACTAGTCGTGCCTAAAAGTTTAAGAAAAGAAATGTTAAACTTAATTCATTTTAATCATCTAGGCAAAGAAAAGTGTAAAAACAGAGCGCGTGAAATTCTGTTTTGGCCTTTGATGAATAAAGAAATTGACGACGTTGTAGATAACTGCGCAATCTGCAATAAGTACAGAAAAGGCAACGTAAAAGAAACTCTAATAAATAGAGAAGTTCCAGACGGACCCTGGGAAACGTTAGGTGTAGACATATTCTACTACCAGGGATTCTCGTTTTTGTTGATTATCGATTATTTCAGCAAATACGTAGAGGTAGCGAAATTGCGAGACATGTCCAGCTGCTCTGTAATTAGTGTGTTAAAATCGCAATTTGCTAGACATGGCGTACCGTATGTAATGTACTCAGATCCGGGTACACAATTGAACAGCGCAGAAATGTCAAAGTTTGCTGCAGATTGGAACTTCACTTTGAAAACGTCAAGTACAAAGTACTCCCAATCAAATGGGATGGTTGAAAGGCACATTGCCACCATTAAAAGAATGTTTAAAAAACTTGATGACGATCCAGGTAAAGATCCAAATCTTGCAATGCTAGAGTACAGAAACACTCCAATAGGCGAGGGATTAAAATCACCTAATGAAATAATGTTTGGTAGGAAAATTCGCGGAATTTTACCCAATAATAAAAATTTTGAAAGAGAAAAAGAGAATAGAGAGATTAAAGAAAAATTAATAGATAGACAGTTGCGTCAAAAGGAATATTACGATAGAAATGCGCACAATCTAAAACCTGTAAATATAAATAACAAAGTGTACGTAAAAAAAGAATTAAATAAACCGATGGTCCCAGCTAGAGTGACCAAGATCTGCGATAGGCCGAGATCCTATGAAGTGCAACTGCCTAATGGTAATGTAATTGAAAGAAACCGCAGGCACTTGCATGGTCCGGTTTACAGTGACGACTGTAATAGCGATAGCGCACATGATAATGTAAACGAGCATACAAATGAAAATGTTCGTGCTAGCTCACCGGCCAAAAATGTAAATACACCAACTAGAGACGGGAGCCATGGTTCTCTGCGAGAGATCCCGATAATCGCAATCCGCGATTATCCGATAGCTCCGCTATCGCCCGAGCATGAAAGAAGGACTTCTTTTTCGCGGTCCGCCGGATACCCGTGTCCTTACACGCGGACTCCCCGCGACACACTCTTTTTATCCTACCTACCGCTCTTTGCGGTAAGTCAAAAATCAAAACAAATCTCCTCTCCGGCGCCCTCCCCGCGGACCCGCAAACCGTAGCCGATCAAAGTTCCCGGGGTACCGGCAGTGCGTCCTGGCGGTTGAGCACCCCTTGCTTGCGGGCTCTCAACCCAAAAGGGCTACGTGCCTCCGCCGCCAGTCCACTACTTTCCCCCGTTCCCTCCTCCCAACCACGGACCTACGAACTCTTTGGAGATGGAGGCTGGAGGCACTGCCGTGCTGCCGGCAGCGCGCGGAGGTGCGGGGCTTCTGTAACGTGTCGTCCTGACGCCACGTTACAATGTAAAAAAAGAATTAAATAAACCGATGGTCCCAGCTAGAGTGACCAAGATCTGCGATAGGCCGAGATCCTATGAAGTGCAACTGCCTAATGGTAATGTAATTGAAAGAAACCGCAGGCACTTGCATGGTCCGGTTTACAGTGACGACTGTAATAGCGATAGCGCACATGATAATGTAAACGAGCATACAAATGAAAATGTTCGTGCTAGCTCACCGGCCAAAAATGTAAATACACCAACTAGAGATGTAAATATACCGACGGGAGCTAGTCCTAAAGTAAACATGCGAACACGCTCGGGTCGTGAAATTAGAAAACCCGAGTACCTAAAAGACTATGTACAATAAATGTATTAGGTCTCCCCAAAGGAGGGAGATGTGATGATATGTTAGCGATCTAGGGTTGGCAGCACTACTCACGCACTCACGCGCCTGCCTCCCCTCCCGATTAAGGCAGTCTAGCCCGAGCGCCTCATGGGCTCACACGCGTCCGGTCTCCGCATCCCGCAATTATATTAATAAAGTCATACTATTAATCTTAACGGCACGAGTATTTATTTATGGAACCTACACAACATAACACATATTTAGGTATATAGTCGAATGTAAATAATATCTCAAATCTTTAATAATGGTTAATGCTTTTTATAACTTGTAATAATATCCCAAGTCTGATCCATTGAAACGAAACTTGAACTGCATTGCTGAATTTATCCTGTCTGAACTTATCCAGTGTTTCACCGCACACCTGTAAGGGTGGCACTGACTCTAATTATAAGAAGTAATCATTCAATATATCAGAGTCATATTCAATTTGATCTGTATGTTTCTTAGAACTATGAATATCACAATTCCTTAAATTCTGCCATCTCTGTGTATTTGAGCTCATGTCAAATCTAAATTTAAAGATAGCTTTCTTGTCTTGCTTAATTGCAGCAGCAATGTAATTCCTGCAGTTTCTATATGTTGCCCAATTCGTATCCCTCTTACATTTCAAGAAATTCGTACGTGCCTTATTTCGAAACTGTTTCGTTTTTTTTTATTGTGTTAGTGATCCTATGGGTTACAAAAACACTCGGTCGAGTCTCGCGCCAATCTGGTCGGGCAACGGAGACTTTTCTTGAATCTTCTCAATAAAAGTTTCTGATTGAGCGATAAAAGGCTTTTTTTTATTATTATATTATTATTTCTGAGCCCGATTAAGGAATGTTCCGGAAAAATAATTTCCGAATTTTTTTCGTCTTTAAGCTCTTTTTCACATAGAAGATCACGTTTTTAACCTATGGTCTCTTTGAGGCTTTTGTTCTTCTTGACGAGTAGAGTTATTTGAGACAATGAAAAATCTTGACCTTGACTGCTAAGGTCAAAATAATTTCATCCGGCAAAAGGATGACCAATTATTTCTTTCAACTCTTTCCACCCTGTACAAGCAGCGGTCGAAGACCGAGACTCTTTATCCAAAATAATTCACAATATACGTGTGGAGATAGGGATTGAGTACGGCGGTTCAACGGCCGAGGCTATTTGAAACACTATTTCTCTTAATATCGGCAATGCAACGAATATTTAATGAATGGCGACGCATCAAGGGAAGTTAATGATTACAATCATACCAGTTTTTAATATCCTGAATAGATTGTTACAGATTAAATGACATTTATATAGGAGTTACTCGAGAGACAATGCATCATTTAAGTTCCGTCATCGTCTCTTTCTCCGTCTTCGCATGTCCATTTGCTTTTTTACATCACATATGGCAGTAACAACGCAACTTACTTCGCTAAAATAATGAAATACAACATCACCTCTAATTTTCATAAGCTGTCAAGAGTCAGCTATTATTGCATCTGTGTTACTTTTGATGATATAGTTGATACACTAATAAAATAACATTACGTGATCGGAAAATATGATGTCCCTAACACGAAATACAACAGTAGAACCAATTAAAAATTATATTTTTATTATAGTTTTTAATTCAGTGATATATTCTTATGCCCCATGACAGAATTCACGTTATTGTTAATCTCCAGACGCAAAGTCAGCATAAGGCGTATGCTGGCCCTATGCATAAGACGTTACGATAATAACCATGAGAAGCACCTTGCAAGCCACAGTCACTCGCAAAGTTCCTAACTAGGAGTGAAGTCCTAGATCGTATTCCATAGTCGAGAATAATTAGTTTGATTGTGCCTTCTATGATTAGATTTTGCGTTACCTTCGTATTTACATTATACCAATTTTAATAAACTATAATCGTTCTTTATATAATTCCAAATCGGTACAATTAAGAGACTCGGTCGAGTCTCGTGCCAAATACAGGCAGCCCGCTGTACAAGACACGGCCCGCCGAGACTCTTTACTCGAAGCATCTCTTGCACTTGTGCTTCGACTCAAATATTTTATGAACAATTATGTATGAGAAAAAGTTATTGATACACTCACTATAGGAATCAAGGGTTCTCAATCGATTGCCATCAAGTTCAATACGATTAGTCTACGAGATCAGGGAGTATTCACATGGCGAGCGAGATGATTTTATTTCAGGTCCGCCGTCGTCATCGTGATCGTCATCGTCCTCGCACGTCTATCTAGTTTTTTACACGACAGATGATGCTGACTGCTTTATCTTTTTTACCTATTTGTACTCTGGATGGTGTTGGTAATTTACAAATACACAACACAATCAAAAATACTTTGTACGTGAAGCTACCGTTCACATCAAATTTCCAGTTAATATAAGGCTGCTTTCACAATAGTATAGAATTATTAAGGCTATCATGTGGAGCGCGTATGAATGGGTGTACGTATGTGAATGCTTTGACATAGTTCCTCGTATTTTAGGTGACAATTTTTAGAGATATAGGATATCCAGGTGTTCCTCTCCGTAGTCTCCTGTATTTAGGTGTCGTATGTGGAAGTTCAGGGTGTTCAGGTGTTCTGCTTCATAGTTTAATGTATCTAGGTGTCGGTTGCGGAAGTCCAGAGTGTCCAGGTATTCCACTGCGCAGTTTCTTGTATCTAGGTGTCGGGCTTGGAAGTCCAGGGTGTCCAGGTGTTCCGTTCTGTAGTTTCTTGGATTTAAGAGTCGGATGTGGAAATCCAGGGTGACCAGAAAAGTGTGCAACGAGCGACGCTTTGGCGTTCCGCTCAAACCATAGTGTCGTCTCTATTGTTCGTACGGCCTAAGGTATGTAAATAATTCAGCACACTCTCCTCTCTTACGTTTACCACACGGCTTCAACAAGCTGGATACCATAAACGACGTTTATATGCATTTAAGATTACATTTTCTTTACAAATTTTTATATATCTTTATGCATTTCTAAAAAAAATGGATTTAAAAATTAAATTTATATGCCATTAAACATTTTCGACAATGCAATATACGTTTTTGATTAACGGCATCACAATGCATTTACATTTTATATCTGTTAAAATATATGTATATTTCAGTGCTTAGAGCTTCTATATCCCGTTGAGCAACAAAAACTTGTGATATCCTTCCAAAAAACACTTACGTGTAAAAAACTATGCCAAGTAGAAGAATGCTGTGAATTCGTCTAACAAAAAGTATTGAAATCATATTATTAATGCCAAGTACATAAGTCATTATGAATCTACCTATTATATGATCTAACACTGGCCCATCATTTTAATTGCATTTTCAAAATTTCCTATAATGTTTTTGCTACTCTTTTACATTACTACTACTTCCCGTATTCAATTATGATTCAATGGTCATTTAATAATTATTAAAACTTTAGGCGATTCCTTATCGAGTATTACTTGGCGGGTCCGATCATCATTTGATATAAATTTCCGTTCATTATGTTATCCTTCAAACTCAAAACCAGCGTCAAATTTCTGTATAGAGCATATTAGTAATAACTCGTCAAAAATAATCATGGTAAAAGTCTAATAACAAACATATAGTATTAGAGCACTATTAGTATGTTCAAAGTAAGTACTTTGAAATTTATGGCACGGACCCGCGAAGTAGTACTCAATAAAGAATCACCTAAAATTTTTGTAATTAATAAATGACGAGGTTCTGCCTAAAATATTATTCTTAACGTTTCCGTTTGTGAACGTCTATTATCGTCCTTTAACATTTTCGATTTCATTTCGTTATACTGTCTTATCTTTTGCTCTCTGTTACGCTATAATCAATCTCAACTCTCGAGTCTCCCCACAACGACGTAAGGGTGTGAGGACAGGACGCCATCCTTCTGGCAATAGAGACTTTTTGTGATTGCGTTTGCCCGTGGCTGCTGCATTTTTGAAAATATTGAGGGAGGGACAACTTTGGAGGGATCTGCACGACGCTTACACCGACCAGGATGTGCCCGCCGGTTCCGCCGATCTGGATGTTGTCGCGATCCTGCTGCTGCCATCAAGCCGATGAACTCTGGAGCACCCGGGAGGGGACTCCGACGTTTTCATCGGCCAGCGAAAACTGCTCTCTGAGCCTATCTGCCGCCGATATGGCCGGCCGGGAAATGAGGCTTTCCTCCCTGGCCCGCATAAGGCCTGCCACTCGCCCGCGACAGTGTCCCCGTCCGGCCGAGAAACCGCCTAAACATCGTCGACCCGCCAGGCCTAGCATTTCGAGGACGGTGCCCACAGGATGGCCGCTTGTCTCCACTCGGCCGATTCCGCCGCTGCGGGTCGAAATTCGGGAGAGCTCGGCCACCTCCGTTAACGTTAGTCCCGTTCCGGTGCCGTTCCTGTCTCACCTGGGCCCGCTTGCCCACGATCATCGATGGATAAAGCATTGTCATGTGAAGCTTTGAAGCAAACCAACGTGCAAAACCTTGAGAGAGAGAGAGAGAGAGAGAGAGAGATCAAATACTTTTGGTTGCTTATCGCCGCTTTTCGCTGCCTGTAGGCTATTACGACTGAGCTATAGCTTTCTTTTCTTGTATTTGGTGAGATCTTTCGGTTTCCTAACTATTTTCTGCCTTTTCTTATTGAAGATTATAGACACGTGCACAGCTAAACCGTACATTTAGCCCGTGGCTAATTTTGTTCAGTTATTACGCGAATGTCTTTCCGCCTAGTTTAGTATAAAGGACGATAGAGCCGTTATAATTATATTATTGCGTTTATTGATTTTGCGCCTTTTCTTATATGATTTTTGATTTACTTTCTATCTGTGATTCACCTTTTTCCTGGACTCTTCGCTTAGTGTACGCCGTGGAATCTGCCTACCAGAGCGTTTGATCCTGGGTTGACCGGCTTGGTGGCTCGACAGCCAGATTCTCGCGCAGCCTATTTCTAATATTTCAATTATTATAAGATATCGTTTACCATAATACGACTATTCTTTTGAGACTGTAACTTACGTTGAGATTTCAGAACCCTAAGTTCCGTTAAATTTCGTGGCGAACTCACGCCTATTATTATTCCGAATATCTGGAAACTTTACAGTTCTTTATCTATTTTTTTTCTCTTGAACTGTTATAATCTAATTTGAATATTCTCTTTTGGCTAAAACTTTCTTGAATTTTTCTGAAGTGTGATTCCTAACTTAGTATTCCTAGTTTTGTATGCGATATCTTCCTCTTTTATTTTGTAAATTAATGCTGGTGGGCTGTATTTGATTATCGTTGCCGAAAGTTATTGTATTGTCGCATTTATATTATCTGGGGAAGCTTTGTGAATTTTGCGTATGGCGAACGTCCCTCTGACGTGTCGCGTGCTAGCCGCCCTCTGAGCCGACCTTACTTGTTGATGTTCCTTGACGCCGTGCCTTCTGCCGGTCTTCGAGATTGTACTGCCCGTTGTAAGAACGTTGTGCAATTGCAACTATAATTAATACTCGTTATAATATTTTATTTTCTGACATGTGATATTTTATGTGCAATTTCTTGTTCTAATCTATGGTGACTTTTTCTATTTATTGTGCTTGATTTCCGGTATTCGCGTCGTGTGCGTGTTCCTGTATTGCGTTGAATAAATTTTGATTTTGAGCGTGCGTCAACAAACCCATGCCTATTATTGATCCTCGGATTCGCACTAATTTACAATTTTGTTAGACTAACTCTTTCTTATTAATGTTACCGATTGCGGTTAGAATTTCGCGCGTGCGAGAACTGGAACCGCGTATTCGTTCCGAGTAGATATACAAGAAGAGTTCTGGACCAAGATTCTTGCAGTGACATTTTACCGACCTGTGGGTTCGCGTCCGTTCTAAGTTAGCGATGTTAGCGCCCCCTCTGGATGGTAAGTTAGAGCGTTTGAGCCCCGTATGAAAGATTTCTGCTTACCGACGCCTCCAGAAATTTGAATATTCCTGCTGACCGACACCCCTCGCGAGTGAGTGAGTGAGATGGAGAGAAATAGGATGCGCGCGCACGAGTCGACGTCGCTGACCCCCTTCGGTTTGACGTCATCGGAAGGGGGCTCTGGTTTTACATGAAGTTTCAGGCGTTTTACGGCAGATTTCAGAAATTTTATGTCAGATTTCACAAATATTACATCAGTTTTCAGAAATATTACGTCAGGTATCAGTATTTTACGGCAGATTTAAGAAATTTTACATCAGACGTAATTGAGTACATTCTAGATTCTTCTATCGCAACCCCACCTCAATCTCATCCATGATACATTGACCTCGCACGTGGAAGCGGTGGATTTCAAAGGGGATGATCGGCAACTCTTTGTACGTTACTGAATTTTGTACTTCCGATCTCCTGGCAGCTTCTACCCCTCTCCCTTCCCTGTACACTCCCCGCAGACTAGCGTGTGGAGTCAGTCGGTGGAGATGAGGAATGACCCTTTGTATGTCACCGAAGAATTTCGATGACACTTCATCATCATCGTCATAACCCCCCCTGTTCCTCCTCCGCCTTCATTGCCTCTATCGTTCCGCTACGATACAGTAGCCTTGGAGAGACGGTAAAAATCAAAAGAGGTGTCGAATAACCCTTTGTATGGTGCCGAAAAAATTGTTTACAATAATTTAATGTGCACTATTTATTCGAGAGGAACTGCGCATCGAGACGGTGGATCTTTGATGCCAAAGAATTTAGCAAACCTTTGTATAATGCCGAAATGTAGATCCATGAATTGTTTACTTAATTAAAATTCCTTCATACTCTTAAGAAGAAGAAGAGTGCCCTCTATATAAGGAAGAGCTTGGTGCTCTTTCATTAGTTTACTGTTGCAATTCATCGAGTTTGGAGAAAGAACGTAAACTGAAAGTAAGAATAGATTTGAGAAGAAAATTTAATCCAACCTGTGCGAAAACGGACTTTTCAAAAATTAACAAAATGGCGCCTCTGGAGGGTTTCCTGCCAACGAAAAAGTTATCAGAACTGGAAGTTGAAAAAGAATACAAGATTACCAGCATGAGGAAAATTCAAACGAAATTTGGAGCAAGACACATCGTTCACGTGGAAAACAGCTTCTCAGTATTCCTGTCAGCAAGGATCTCGAGGGTTCTGACGGACGATGAGGATTTCTTTCAACGGCTGGTTTTGGATACCGCTGAGAATCAGCTTGGTATGCGTTACCTCGGTGAGAAGTTCAACCTCATCGAATTTGGATATTTGTAAACGTTCATACTTATGATTTAAATAAATAAAGTGCCACGTAAGTGACAAAAAGAATACAGCCGCTTATTTCTTTCACACACACTTTATTCTTAATTAAAAAATATACATTCCATCATCCAAGTCCTTAACGATTTAACATTTTCCATCGCACAATTGAAATGCGGGACATGGTGATGCGTACATAAGGTAAGTGAACTTTTTCTCAATTTTTGCAGCGAAGGGCAGCCCAGATCTCCCAAGTTTACGATGTTTAACGATTGCCCCATAAAATTCTCCAAACAATTTTTTTTTCCAATCCTTTTATATAAATTCTGGTTGCATCTCGTAAAATGACTCGAAGAATATTTCTGGCTTGGTTGTAAGATGTATCGCCGGAGTTCTAAGAGATACCATGAAAGTTGCATTGTAACCACAAATTCATGCACTTGTATTTCACCGGAAGAGAGCCCCATGAACACGGTGGTTGAAACAGAAACGTCGCAGGCTCGGAGAAATCGCTACCCACTCCAATCACAGACAGCTCCTTCAAGACAAACTCGTCCGAGGGTTTCTTGAAACCTTGTACGTCCACGATGAACTCCATTGTGGTAGACTGCTTGCATAGAGATGATCGTAGGGTTTTTATACTACTTTTTTCACCCCACCACTAATTGGATTATATTCTACTATTCGATCATGCAGAATTAAACAGAACGCTGATATTTCGGTGGGGAAATGTTGGTCTGCCTCGAATTCGAGACGAACGTCGACTGGTCCAAATTTGAGCGACTCATTTTGCTTGGAGCAATCGATGACAATTAGTGAACCATAAACGAGGAAATCACTCTTCCTCAGGATGGGCTCAGGCTCTTTGCCGTAATAAGTAGCTTGAAAGTTTAGATACATTTCGTACAGCAGAGCAAACTGATTTCGATCAATGTCAAGGTTTAAGTTTCCATAGAGGTAGCATTGCGAATTTAAGAAGAGTTTAACGTCTTTGACATTGCAATGGTCAAAGTGACTGGTATTCTTATTTTTATTATTCTTTTTTCCAGTTTGGAATCCCAATATGACGTATCCAGGTTTTTCAAGTTGACTGGACGTCTTGACGGTCCACACGTGTTTGGATGTGGTAGGGAGTAGAGGATACTCGTACAGTTCCCAAGTGCGGAAGCTCATAGGGATGGGTGCATCCTTCTCGACGAATTTCAGCAGTTCTATCTTTCGACGATAGGAAACCTTTACGTACGGTATCAACCATTCCAATTTTTGAATTACAACTTTGCATTCTTCCGGAGCACTTTGTACAATGGCATTGACATCACTCTTTTTTCTCGTTAGAATGAACTCGTGCTTAGCGTTTACGACGATCTTGCGATAATCTTCGGCAAAGCCTAGTATGATACTCAGCGGTATGGATACGTCAAAGTAACCAGCTGCATCGGTCAATTTATCACTTTGCATCCAACCAGCGTTATCCATCAACGAGCGTTGACCAGGAGTCAGGGAAAGGTAGCCCTTCATGAGACTCGTAAGACCAACGTTCTTATTTCGATCGATCTCTATACCATTCATTTCATAGCGAATCTCATCAAAAAGATGAAAAATGCCGTTATTAATTAACGTTGTGTTTGTAGCCGCCGTAGAACCATCTTCCTTGACGAGCTTTCCATATACATGCAGCGAACTTCTACTCGATAGTAAACACAAGTCTTGATGTTGGACGGAAATTCGTATTTCATCACTGTTGTTGAATGTTGACGATGCGTAAGGCTGGTGTGCATGCATTTCGCAGTGCGCTATAGACTCATCGAAGGTGATTGGTGTCCGAATATTTAAAGTTTCTTCCTCCATGGTAAGCAGCCGATAATAATAATGGAGCAGCAGAATGAACTTTTTAGTTTCCTCTTTCGACTGGTGTGACCTTGAGTCCCAGATTTCTCAGGAATAACACGTTTTGAGATGTCAACGCTTTGCAGCGCGGACGATGACTGATTCCTTTCAGACATATCGGTTCATTATTATCCCCCAAAAAACACTTACGTGTAAAAAACTACGCCAAGTACAGGATTGCTGTGAATTCCTCTAACGAAAAGTATTGATATCAGATTATTGAGGCCAAGTACATAAGTCACTACATGTTTTCCTATTATATGATCTAGCACTGGCCCATCATTTTAATTATATTTTCAATATTTCCTATAACGTTTTCGCTACTTTTTTATGTTACTACTGCTTCCCGTATTTAATTATGATTTAATGGTGATTTAATAATTAATAAAACTTTAGGTGATTCCTTATCGAGTACTACTTGGCGGCTCCGTGCATTTCTTGATATAAATTTGGTACAAAACCAGTACCAATTTTCTATAGAAAGCATATTAACAACAACTCGTCAAAAATAATCACGGTAAAAACTTAATAACAAACATACAGCATTAGAATACTATGAGCACGTCCAAAGTAAGTACTTTGGAATTCCTGGCACGGACCCGCCAAGTAGTACTCGATAAGGAATCACCTAAAGTTTTATTAATTATTAAATCACCATTAAACCATAATTAAATACGGGAAGCAGCAGTAACTTAAAAGAGTAGCGAAAACGTTATAGGAAATATTGAAAATATAATTAAAATAATGGGCCAGTGCTAGATCATATAATAGGAAAAAATTTCGTGACTTATGTACTTGGCCTCAATAATATGATATCAATACGTTTTGTTAGAGGAATTCACAGCAATCCTGTACTTGGCGTAATTTTATACATGTTAGTGTTTTTTGGGGGATATCACAAGTTTTTGTTGCTCAATAGGATATATGAAAAAAGTTTTAAACACTGAAATCTGTTAAACAAATATAAAATATAAATGCATTGCAATGTCACTAATCAGACAAATATATTGCGTTGTCGAAAATGTTAAATGCCATATAAACGTAATTTATAAATTGATTTTTCTTAGAAACACAAAAATATATATAAATTTGAAAGGAAAATATATTGTTAAATGTAAAATGAAATTCATTTAGAAAGAAGTTGAGTCATTTAGGAATCTTCGTAAGCTTTCTACCGTGATAATCATAGACATGACACCAAAAGATTTCCATGAGGAAAGAAGATTTCCTCCTCATTTGCACGCTTACAATCAATTACATATTTAGTTCAAATCAAAAATCAAAGTAAATTTTTCTTTAAAATATATATTTTTCATTTAATTTGTTTTTATGAAATCTGCGGTTGAATGTTTAATAGATAAAAATAAAATTAATCTTTGAATTTTGTATGAAAATTTTTATCAAAAATTACATGTGATTAGTTTCTCATAATTAATAATATTTACTTGAATGAAGGGTAAATATACTTAAACTAATAGCCGCTATTATAACCACTACCAATCTTTCGGTTATACACAATCCCCATTATTACACGGATTTCACGTGTAGTCTTATCGTTATGACTTCTCCTTGAAAATTCACCAAGTTTCCGTCCTGATCGACTATGCGAAGCTGTAGGTGATCTATTATCTTGGTCGTTACTGGGAGATAAATGACGTGCGATAGCACCTCTATAATCTTATATCCTGGTGGTACAACCGGAAAGAATTCGTGGATGGTATGTACCTTACGTTCGTTTATGTAAGCGCCTGTAGTAATGTTGCATTCGACTCGTAAGGCGTTCACCTTGAGAATAGCTACAGGTACGTCGGATGTATGTAATTTATTAGCTTCCAAAACGCGTTGAGTAAAACCCAACATGCGACCAATCGAATTATCAAGTTGAAAATTGATGTCACTATTACACTTAATTTCGCTGCACAGGGTATTATTGTTAGGCTTAATACGAATTAAGATATTTTTATCTATCAACGCACTCTGTACATAGTTTTCGATATCCTCTATCTCATAGCTACCAATGGGTATAATAATAACTTCATCCCCCACGTAGAACTTGTTGTGACCAGTGTCCACGTTAGGAATCGAATTAAAGGTTAGTAATTCAATAAGCCCCAGAGCATGATTTTTATCTCGAGAAAGCTCGAATGGGGGAAAGTACTGGGCTTCGAGTGTAGAAGAATTGCCTGATAAAGTTAACGTGAATGAATCTTCCATGATTGCAAACGTTTGACTGACGATATGAAATTATGCAGCATGTTTATATAGACGATACTCATTCTTATGATTTCACTATCCACATAAAAACTTGAGACACAAGTGACCACGTTCGAAAGTATCATAGTTCTGATACCATTCATAATAATATTTTACACTACCAACGTCGAGATACCTGATGAGATCTGGGGGGGGGGGTCGAAGATTACCGAAACTGTCAAAATAAATAACTGAGTCTTTTTTCTTCATGTAGGCGACCCAGTGTGTTCCAGAACCATCCTCATCGTCGAGATTGACGATTACCGATTCGTATATGTACGATCCACCTTTTGGTTATTTGTATAACCCTCATGTTATGCATTCCGCATAAAAATTCCACGAAAATGTGGAATGTTCATAAACTTCGCGTACTTGAGCAGATCTGCATTGGTTAACGCTCGACGTGGTAGTTTCACTTCAAGTTTTTTGGCTTTAGATGAATGCCCAGTCCCTTCTTGTAGGGTTTCAAGTACAGTCCTCTGCCGAGCGCGATGGATTCCATCGTTTTGTTATGTCGCTGGCTTTCCTTCAATTGTTCTTTGGTTGCCTTGGCATCGTTCACGGCTTTGGCTATACCTGCACCTCCTGCTAACGCTCCAGCAACACTCAGACCCGCAAACATAAGAACGATAAACGGCAGGAAACTTCCAATTTTTGATGGTACGGGTAGAACACGTGGTGCACGTATATTCTTCTTTCCACCAGCCTGCTTGACAGTTTGCGCACCCTCAAGAGCAGACTGAATTACTGCCTGTGCATCGTTGCTTTGTATCACCGATCGTTTGGCTGATTCGATAACTTTTCTCAGCGTTATCTTCTTCTTCTTAGGCTTCTTCTTCTTTTTCGTGATACCCATGCCGAGTTTTGATTTAGCGTTCGTTATGTTCGCCTCAGACCAGGTAGCTGCCTTCTCACCGATGCTCGCGTCCTTCGCGAAGACACGTTTCCAAGCTTTGTCGGCAAGTATCCTGTCAGCCGCCCCTCTATGTTCTAGATTTTCCCGATTCTTCGAGTACGCAATATTGTGCTCTTTGCAAGCTGCGTCGAGGAGATTGATACCCAAATCACCTCATGCGAGTCTTTTCGCTAGTTTTGTACCGGTACAAAACTACCACAGTATTGATAGCCAGGTATATGTAATTCAACTGGTAGGCTGTTGATGATTTTGTTGACTAAGCCCTTGCCACTATGGTGCTTCTTTTTTCCCATGTATTTACGTTTAACATGCATAATCATGTCCTTACCCTATCGTGAAACAGTTCCGACTGAACGCTGCTCTTTATAAACCTGTTATTTATCGAACTTCGACGAATTAACGCGAGTTAAAAAGAAAAAGAGGAGGAAACGTAATGGTGAATTACTTCCGAACAGTATACGCGCGGTGTTTTGCGGACCGTCAAACTGCGGCAAGACAAATGCATTGCTCTAATAATACACCCCAATGGATTAAGATTCGAAAACGTCTACGTATACTCAAAATCACTGGATCAACCAAAATATCAGTTTTTAAAACATTTACTCGATTCCGTGGATCGTGTTGAATATGTTCCATTTACGTTACACGAACAAGTGCTGCCACCAAACAAGGCACACCGCAATTCAATAATTATTTATGATGATATAGCTTGCGAGAAACAAGGTAACATGAGAGCCTTCTTCAGTATGGGACGACACAGAAATGTTGACTGTTTCTATCTTTGTCATGCCTACGCTCACATTCCGAAACATCTCATATGCGACAATGCTAATTTACTTGTGCTCTTTAAGCAGGATAAAGCATGGATTCAGTGATTGCAACATGCAGCGTGAAAAACAGCGTGAAAGAGCAGAAAGACATCTTGCGTCAAATCGCTAATACTAGCGATTTGATTCGCAGAAAGCATCGACTGATAAAATTGGGTAAAGAGAATTTTGAGCATGCGATGAGTGAGGTGTTCAAACCAATAGTAAATCTACTGCAGGAACTAGTGAACGTATGTCAAATAAAGCATAATACTATAAAAGATAAGATTAAGGATGAAATTAAAGATGAAATCAGAGATGGAATAAAACATAATGCACGAATGAATGATAAGTTCGAAACAACGAATCAATCGTTTAATACGCTCAAAAATGATTCCACTATCGGGGAAATCAGTGATATTCAAGATGATGATAATGATGATGATAATGATGATGATGGACACAAGAATGATATGGATTTATCCGTTAATCAAAATGATTCGATGCAACGGTATCTTAATATGCTGCTATCGAGGCAGAATAAACGATTATATATACTATCTGCTATCGAGGCAGAATAAACAATTGGATACTACCTATGGTGTGCGTAAACTTTCCAAGAAGAAGTTGATGGTTGGAGATTCACCTATAAGTTTTGAGGGTGATCAAATCCATATAGGCGATACCAGTTATCCGAAAACTAACGGTTTGATCGAACTATTGTTCAGGAAGATACCTAACGAGACTCATGTAACCCAAGATGACTTGAACAATTACAAAAACATTATTATAACAACGAATGCATATAAAAAGTACTATAAACCTGATGGTGATATTCGTAGGAGCAAGAGTTTCAACTTTAAAAATGTTATTGCAAAACTAATTGAACTGTCGTTTGTAACGGGCAAAGGTATCATACCACGGTACATGATCGCTGCTAAGGACAGACTAACGGATTACGTGTACTGGGACGATCCCAATAAATTAGTAGTGCGTCTTTGTTTGTTCCTTGCGTCTCAGGAAGCAGGTAATCCCAGCCACTCCAACGAAATCGTATCGATTATCGAAGAGTTCCGTGAGGCTGGTATTATTTATTAATTGGATAAAACGATTATGATCGTCACTTTAAACATGAGCGTTAACGTGTTTGGGCGTCAGTTGAGTAGCAAGGCCGCGGTTACGAGTAGCTGTGGTCTTCCTGGTGCTGGATTCAAATTCACTGCTGCAGGTCACTATGTCACGAGTAGCCGTGGTCTTCCTGGTGTTGGATTCAAATTCACTGCTGCTGGACACTACGACATAGATAACAAGAGGCTGTGCAACGTTGCCAATCCCGAGGAGCTAAACGATGCTGTTACTTTGAATCTCATGAAAACTGTAGTAAAGCAGGAAGTTGGTACCGTACTTCGTAAGACTGCTGAAATGCGCAATGAAATCGATAACAACAACTTAATGCTTCGTGCTCTCGATTCTACCGTGAAGGATGCCTTGAATCGTCTAGAAACAAATATAAAGACAGGACAAGACTTGACGATTCGCAACTCTGAGATCATTTCTCAGCTGGACGCCAGACTGAATGCACTAGAGAATGGATGGAGAAAAGTTAGCGGTGGTAGAATCTCATGAAAACTGTAGTAAAGCAGGAAGTTGGTACCGTACTTCGTAAGACTGCTGAAATGCGCAATGAAATCGATAACAACAACCTAATGATTCGCGCTCTCGATTCTACCGTGAAGGATGCCTTGAATCGTCTAGAAGCAGATATGAAGACAGCGCAAGACTTGACAATTCGCAACTCTGAGATCATTTCTCAGCTAGACGTCAGACTGAATGCACTGGAGAATGGATGGAAAAAAGTTAGCGGTGGTGGAAGAGCTGCATAGACCTGCTAGAAGAAATTATCAGCGTCGACACGTTGATATCCGTGGGCTGGATGAGACTTGGCAAGCGGATCTCGTTGACATGTCAGCGTACGCAAGAAAGAACGATGGATACAAGTACCTGCTCACTGTCGTCGATATATTTTCAAAGTTTGCTTGGGCCGTGCCGACGAAGAGCAAGAATGCTAAGGACGTGATGACAGCTATGAAATCTATACTGCTGCAGGGACGGATACCGAAGAAATTGCAAGTGGACGAAGGTCGTGAATTTTACAATACCGAATTCAAGAATCTAATGCAAAAACATGGTATTGCATGTACTCAACATTCAGCAACTTGAAGGCATCGATCTGTAAACGTTTCCATCGTACTTTAAAAAATAATATATGGAAACAATTTAGCCTGCAGGGTGACATCGTTGGTTAAACATCTTATCAGACCTGCTCTCCTCTTACAATAGTAGTAAGCATCGAACCATTGGTATGAAACCGATAGGCGTCACTGCTAGAAACGAAAAAACATTACTGCATCGAGTGTACAAAAATTTCGAAATCAAATCCACACTTAGACTTGCAAAATTTAAAGTTAGAAACAAACTTCGAATAATCAAATTCAAACACATTTTTGAAAAAGGCTACACACCTAAGTGGACAACGGAAATTTTTACGATGAGCCAAGTGGAGAATACCCATCCAGTGACGTACAAACTCAAAGACTACCGGGATTATCCCATCGAAGGCGGCTTTTACGAACAGGAACTTACCAGAGTCAAGTACCTCGACATACACCTTGTGGAGAAGGTATCGAGGAAACGTGGGAATAGACTTTTCGTTAAATGGTTAGGTTTCGATGAATCGCATAACACTTGGATTAATAAGTCGAACTTATAAGGAGTTTGAAATAAACAAAACTTAATTAATGTTAATATTGTAACGTGGCGTCAGGACGACATATTACAGAAGCCCCGCACCTCCGCGCGCTGCCGAGAGCACGGCAGTGCCTCCAGCCTCCATCTCCAAAGAGTTCGTTGGTCCGTGGTTGGGAGGAGGGAACGGGGGAAAGTAGTGGACTGGCGGCGGAGTCACGGAGCCCTTTTGGATTGAGAGCCCGCACGCAAGGGGTGCTCAGTGGACTGGCGGCGGAGGCACGGGGCCCTTTTGGATTGAGAGCCCGCACGCAAGGGGTGCTCAACCGCCAGGACGCACTGCCGGTACCCCGGGAACTTTGATCGGCTACGGTTTGCGGGTCCGCGAGGAGGGCGCCGGAGAGGAGATTTGTTTTGATTTTTGACCTACCGCGAACAGCGTTAGGTAGGATAAAAAGAGTGTGTCGCGGGGAGTTCGCGTGTAAGGACTCGGGCGTCCGGCGGACCGCGAAAAATGAATCCTTCTTCCGTACTTGAGCGATAGTGGAGCTATCGGATAATCGCGGATTGCGATTATCGGGATCTCTCGCAGAGAACCATGGCTCCCGGTTTTTTGTATGGTCTAGTGCCAGTGCGTGGCCAAGTGTGTGAAATTCCGAGTGTTTGATGTACACCCTCGTGGAGCCGGGATGCGGCACCACGGGGACAGGCGGAAGGGACACGGCCACCACGATTTGGATTTGGTACGGGACTGATGGGACAGCCGGTTCTCGGTAAGTACCGCAAGAGCGGTCTTATTTAGAGAATATCTTGCGCAAGAAGATAGCCAAGTGGGAGTGGTGCGGACACACGGATGCCTCAGATGGCTACCGACGTCAGAGGGCACACTCCCGGGGAAGGAAAGGCTCGTCTCCAACGAGACCTGTTAGGATCGCGAATCACGCCGCGAGGGGATTCGCGGATTCGGTGGGGACACCGAGATAGGGACAGGTCTGGGGCAGGCTAGAAATCACGACTCGAAATAGTCGTGAGCCGCCGTTGGAGAACACACTGTACGCGACGGGATTTGTATTGTAAAATCCGCCGTTTATTTGATGGTAATAAACGGAACGGTATCCTACTCGCTGTTTTATCATTTTCAGCGCCTATTCGTTGTGTCCGAAATTCTCTCTTGTCGCCCCCATGTTCCCCTCTACCATTTTCAGTACGCTGAGGCTGAGCTGCCGAGAAATCTGAAAACGGCCGTGGTGAGGGATGGTGGTGCGGAAAAGCCGCACCTGGCGCCCAACAATTAGATCTTCGGATCTTTTCTTTGATTACAGCACGTTGGGAGCAGCCACGGATTATTTGTAGGCGACGCCGATGAACGGTACACGTCACAATATATATAAATTTATTATTAAAAAACAAAAAATTTTAAAAATTAAAAAAAATTAAAAATTAATTTTTTTTGTATTCATCTTCGGATTCGTAGTCCGAGTCCCTAAAAACATAGATAATAATGATATTACTATTCATGTATGACACGCGCGCGCAAACACACACACACACACACATACACACACGGTGTTCCAAATTTCTATTCATGTAGCCTGTCAGTAATAATGATTAATAACTTGAAAGTTATCTATGTTTTGGAACACCATTGTGACGTGGTAGATTTTACCCCGACAGGTCCTCGGCGGGAACTGTAGTGGTACGCGGGAAAACGCGTATGAGAAAAAGAATCCAGCCACCACCTCAAGGGCTAACGAAGTTACGAATATGTTGATTGTGATTCGGTTGTTTTGATTTTTGCTATGTCCCACGCCGCGAATATTGTATTCGCGGGCTTACCGAATCTCGAGAAGAACCAGCGAGGGATCATCAGCGTGGGAGGAACGAGGACGAAAGGCTGAGTGACGTCAGAGTGCCGGCGGGGCGCTAACTGCGCGCGCCGTAGCTCACCGCACCAATTACCTCGCGACTTGGATCAACTCTATCTTGGATCACGATATCACCCGAGCTAAATGAACTGGTCTACGCATACCGAGTAACTAGCAGGGAGCTATTACTCATTCTGTGTGACATCGACCTACGAACGACGGAGCACCTGTAACGCACCACAACTCATGACGGATGCTCACCGCTATCAACGAAAGGAACGAAGACTCGCGAACTGGGAATCCGGGGACACCTGGTGAACCGTTGCGAATTCCTATGGGACGACGGAGTCCATCGCGGGACAGCCAGTAATCGCTGTTCCCGAATCGTATGAATTGTCGCAAAGACGTATTTTGAATTGTAGCGCGTGGTGTCATATTGGAGATTTCTGATTGGGGCCGAAGGACCAATCAGCGGTGGTTGCGAATAAGGGAGAGGATGATAGTCTCCGGTGCTGCCGATTACGATTGAAAGGGAAGGCAACTTCTTTCTTCTTGCCTGGACTGCCGACGACGCGAGTCGTGTTTTTGGAACTGCTTTCTTTTCCGGCTTAAAGTCTGTGGAGAATCCGGGCGTTGTCCGAGGCCGCGTTTACGAGCTAAATTTTCCAGAACGAAGAGACGTAGAGATTTCGGTAAGTGATTTGTTAATTTTGTGAGCGACGAAATCTCGTAACACCCCGCGTTCCGTACGTGTTTGATGTGTGCCTGTAGGCACGTGGGAGATGTTCCCACTTGTAGAATCGCGTTCGTTTGGAGTACAAGATTCCGCTGACCGGCAAGGGACTGTATTTGCGTAAATATATTGCCCATCGTGGACATGTTTATCGCGCGTTGTGTAAATCGAATTGAGTACAAATGTGTTTGAATGACTGGTTCTCTCGGCAATGGTGAGTGTTAGATCTCCGAAAAATATTGTATCGCGTTTAGTTTAGGGACGTGTTGCCGAGAGACATGAAATGGTCCTTGAGGTCGTGTTTTCGAAGTATCGCGATTAGATCGCGTTAAATTGTCGAATCGACTCAAATATTGAGGTTGTATGTAATTGAACCGATAGCGAATTGTCCGAATGTATTTATTGAAGTTGAAACTATCAAAATGTAGAATTGTATCAAATCGTATAAGAGTATTTATTTCTGGCGGAGATAATAGCCGCCTCTGTCGAGTGAGGTTGGTTGCTTCACCACTGTGTGGCCGTTTGTTAAATTTTACGACTTTGGGTTGTACGACTGTAATTATCGAATTGTAAGAATTAGACTGTGCGGAATAGATCGCGAAATTTGTTCGTAGGAATTCGGATTATGACATTAGTTAAAATTGATATTGTTATCCATTTTAGTCTTAGACCATCACAACTGTTGTGAATTATGTTGTTGTTTTAGTCGCGATCTTATTGGGTCCATTATTTATTTTCGGAATTGTTAAATTTGGATTTTGTTGTATCCGCGTGTTCGCGTCCTAAATTGGGTCGCGATCTTATTGGGTCTCGGATTATGACATTAGTTAAAATTGATATTGTTATCCATTTTAGTCTTAGACCATCACAACTGTTGTGAATTATGTTGTTGTTTTAGTCGCGATCTTATTGGGTCCATTATTTATTTTCGGAATTGTTAAATTTGGATTTTGTTGTATCCGCGTGTTCGCGTCCTAAATTGGCGCACGAAAGAAATACCGATTTTGTCTTAACTCAGCGAAGATTCCAGTGTGGGGTTTGGAGAAGCTATCGCACAAAATAAAGATCGATTTTGTTATTGTTGACCCAAAAAGCCGAAGTATTCATTTTGTTCAAATTGTCCTTACTCTCGAAGATCCCCGACGCCTCCGCGGTGCTGAGTTAGCCAATAGAGGCCGAACGAATGAATTGTAAGAATTGATACGTGGTTCTCGTTTTGGAACCTGGCGCCTAACAATACCGTAGGTATTATTTCGAATTAGTAAGTGTTAGCCCTGGGTTGCCTGGAAAGCGAAGGAATCGCGTAAGTTGTGCGCCGGTCAGTCTCTCATCTTCCGACGAGACTTGATCGCGAATTGTACGTCACAATGTATAAATAGAATTGATTAATATGCACCAATTATATAATATCATTGGAGGCATCCCAAAGAGATGCCTCAAACAAAAGACATCCTCCGCACCCCAATCTTCCTCCTCGAAGAGGAGCCTGTCGTTATAATTGCTCCTCCTAGCCCGTCGCTGCCTCCTCTTCTCCACCATTTGTTTTATGAAAATTAATCTATTAAGCTGTAATAATGAAACAACACCTTATAGTAAAACTTCTTTGAAATACTTAAGTTCGTATTCACAACTCGCTCTTAAAGTCACTAACAGAGTCGTTCGTAGCTAAAAGTCACTAAGAAAAAATTGAAAAGCGCGCTATTAGCACTAAAAGCGAGTTCTGAATACGGGCTTTATTGTATTAAAAGAAACTTAGAAGACACTACACTCACGACCAACGTCACTTTTTGACCTCTCCCCATGTTGGCTTTTCGTATTCTAACTCTGAGTCGAGTCGGATGAATCGCTCCAGCTTACCCCCACTTGTAGTTCCTAGAAACTAGGATCTAAATGCACGCGTGAACGGTCCACTTAACGATTGTATATACTGTCACGTGATTTTTCTCCCTCAAACCGCCTCGTAGCAAGACGATCCGATTGCGCCACAAATGTAAGGGGCGAGATTCTGAAGTTTTCCCGGGAAAACGCAAGGAGGAAATCCCTACGATAGGAAAAGCCAAATGGGCGCCAGACGCAGCGTTGCGTCACGTAACACACGAAACTCCCGAGAAAATTAAGAGGACTCCGGCTAGCAGGAAAGAAACGGAAAGGTATGGTAGAGGGGCGGAGAACGCACAGATGGTAAAGAAAGAAGATTGAGAAACCGCGAGATATTCAGTAACAAGTAACAAGGGGGCCCTTTTATTGGGACTTATCAAGTAACAATTAAAAAATCAAGTAACCTATGGCGAATATAAATAAACAGTAACACAATACCGCGCGAGACGAGGTCCCATACGGGACACGCGAACAAAATACGATAATAACACGTTTACACGATAGCTAAAAGGTCCTTGCGAGACACGTGAAACAAAGAGAAATAATTCGGCCTACGATATACTCTAATCCCGTGACCTACAGGTCTCGAGGCAACGATGTGCTCTCGCGATACAATTCGTCGTTCGAAAAGAAACGTGGATTTCCGCTATCCGCGACCGTGAATTCACCGGTATCGGGACTGACGAGACGTGATGTAGTCCATGGCGATGTTCTTTGCACCTTGGCTCCCTACTTTATTCGGGACCGGGCGCGACGGGGTGGAGGCGCCTGCTGACGTTGGCGTTCTTCCACGCTCCCTGGCGTAACCTTCGGCTGCTTTCCTCCGACGATACTAGAGAGGATGACTTCTCTCTGATGGTTGCTTCCTCGGTGTTAAGTTGACTCGACGTATCGCATGAAAGTTATGGTATACCAAAGCAATTAGTCTAATCTTATTATATTTATTAATCGGCACCCTGGAGTTCTTGGCCGGTACAGTCGGATATTATCTCTCCCGAGGGACGGTACTGCGTCCCGTGATCAAGAGCACGCGAGTACTACATCGGGACTTTTGTGGCGTTAAAAATTAACGTCACAATACATATAAACATCATAGCTTTAAGAGTGCTAGAGAACAGTCACGGCTCTAATATTATTTTATTTGTAGGGTTATATCTCCACGTACCTCCATATACACACACTTATATACTTTCTTTCGACATGTACACTTCCTCTTGTTCTATATTTTTCCCTTTCTGTTGTCCGATGATTTACTGAGGGTTTTTCCCGGTCTACAACTTCCGTTAATCCCTCCATCCTGGTCAGGGGACACGTTGCACTAAGGACAATAAAAATCAGGAAGATGCCACCCAGGTCATCGGTACGCGTTGAGGTCATGACGAAAAATTCATTCTTTTTTTCCAGCACACGCTTACATATTTCAACATATTTTATAACCCCATAGGAGGGTATCCGTTGTATGAGAAACAATCACTCTCTTATAATCATTCCAACTTAATGCTATTTTCTTTTGCTCAACAGTATAAACCTCATGCTTTTTGCTTTGAATCAAATTTTGAGGTTTAATCAAATTTTTTCGACGCTCGAGACACTGCAGATAATCATCGAAGGTTATGGTCTTTAACGTAAATCTTTTGATTTCTTTCGCACGTTTCTTATCCCTAGTTTCGCCTAAAATTCGAAAACTATACAATTTCGCCCGTAGTCTTACAAACCCCATCATGATTTTACCATTATTTTCATCCTTCATCAAACCTAGAACTTTCTTATTGACTAATGGTATACCGTATACATTATCCGAAGGATAGTCTGAACTGTCGAATCTGTGTTAATTAATTCGTATACATTAGGAACATTAAAGTGGAATAGCAAGCTATCCTTGTTGATGTACATTAATTTTGCTTGCTCGCCAAAAGTTTTCTTGATGTAGTTATTGTGAAAATCATAAATATATGTTTTAGAGATGCCCAGAATTGAAATCCTACGTATATAGGTTTATTGAATTTAATTCTGGTACGATTCAATTCGATTATAACCATATCCTCGTCAAAGACGCAGCTATGAGAATTCGGTTTTGTTATGAGAGGTTTTGCTCCATACCTCCCATCACACTTAGTAACGAGTCTAACGTCTTTTTGCTTCCTAACGTTCTCCATTGTTTTACCAAAAATCGAATTATTCATCAGTTTGTAAAAGTTTTTCTCCAAATCATTTCTAGATTTTTTCCTCATCTCCGTACTTAAACCTATATATTTTTTTAACCATGGAGCTTGAATAAACTTTAAAACTCTATGAATTTTTGTTAATTTCATGCCTAAACTTAAGCACTGTTTTAAATTTCCATAATGAATTATGTATCTTTTTTTCGGGAAAAGTGTAGTCATTAACTTTCTCACATTATATCGTGAGAGAGGAGGTACAAAATGCTCGGGGCATAGTGGTAAGTCTTTGTAAACTTCGTGAAGCTCCGCGGGGTACTCCACATCTACTTCAAGTATATACCGTATAGTGGAATTATTGGAAATCTTACAAATTGTCGGCTGTAGTCACAGCAAGCTCCGCGTCTCGTGGCGAGGGCGCCACTAAAACAGAAGCAACCATCTACGCCACATAGCAGAGAGATCTATCTCTCTCTTCCTCTCTTGTTTCGTGCCACCTTACCGGCGTCTTTTTGTTTTAGCTAACACGCTACTCTCGAGAACGGTTCGTTTTCCTACTTGCCTTTGTCTTGGCGTTTTTGTTTTTCAATTGAATACGGAGAGGTGTTTGATCAGGGAATTCAGATTTCACTTTTGTAATTCATGAGGTGTAGCGGAGTTGCGCAGTGTTACGCATTAAAAGTTATTCAGTCACTTAAATAAAAAGGTGTGTTCAACTTATTCGATCGCCCGTGAAACGTCCTCATCCTCACCTTCCACCTACAAAGTCCGTCACAAATATCCAGTTGTTCGATATTTTGCTCCCATTCGAACGAGTAGAACGGCAGGAAGTGACTCATAGCTGCACCGTACAAGTTATTGACATCATAGTACATGAGGTATGATTCTTCTTCGGTTGGATCGAAATCCGCGCCCATATATCTATCGTTAGCCTTGGCGTATCTGTTAGAACATTGGGCTATACCGCCACGAATACCTCTCTCGACAAACAATAACATTTCTACATCATCGAGGAGTTCCATTTCAACGCCCGTACACTTGAGCATAGCATCGAAAGTAAGTCCGGATACCGTGTAATAATGCGAAGGATCTAACTTATACGTAGAGAAGCATTTGCGTCTAAAATTTTCGAAAATATCAGCCAAAAGTAAAATGTCAGTTTTTAGATACAAATCAGAATATTCACCCAAGGTTTTAATATTAAACGTACGCCAAACATTGGACGCAAGCACATAATCATTCCCAGAAATTTCCTCGTTATTCAATTTCGAAAAAAAATTTTCTTTCGATAGTAATTACGTCTCTTCGAGTTTTTCCCAACAGTCAACATAGCGTGCGTTCCACTTATCGCTCGCGACGGTCCGACATTTCAGAATACTTGAAATGCGATGAAAAAATTTCCATTTGAGAAAAATTTAGTTGGAGATGCTGCTTATGAGCTTCATCGTCATCTTTTACTGCCATTTAAAGATAATGGCCATTTAACCGCACGACAGATGAATTACAAATTTAGACACTCGTCAGCAAGAATTGTAGTAGAAAGATGCATAGGGGTTTTAAAGAGCTAAATGCGGAGTCTACTGCACTGCTTGCCAATGAGGAGAGTAGACTTAATGGTAAAATATATTATTGCATGTTGTGTCATCCACAACATTTGTATTTTGAGAGAGGATGAACTTCAAGTAATCACTGTGGTAAAAGCAGAATGTGATACGCAACTGACCAATCCTGGGATACAGCGAGATGGAGCTCCTACTACTGCTATTTTGAAACGGAATATGATTATGGAAACTCTTGCAAATGCTTAGCAATTTAATTATTTGTAATGTAGTAGTTTGAAGTTTACACGTTAAATAGGTCATTATAAGTGGAACGAAATAAACTGAAAATGATAATATTGGCATTTCAATACTCATTTATTGTGAAATGATTATAATTACTAGTAATTACATTAATAAACTAAACATTTGAAAACAAAACAGTGATTAACGATTAAATGAACGAAATATATCTATCTAGTTAAGTCTTTGGGTTATTATTTATCTACTTATTACTGGCTAATTTTTCTAAAACTACCAATAGTTTCTTATCCATTTCCATTTTTTCTCTGTGCCGTTTTGCCCTTGCTTTTTCATGCTCTTCTTTTTGTCGGATTCTTTTCTCAAGCATAGCAGCAATATTTGCTTTCAATGGTCTGGTTGATGGCGCTATAAAAAAAGCATGTATTGTATATAAAATGATAAATTTCTGAATAATAATAATAATAAATAATAATTGTAATAACAATTTTACAAATACCACCATGGGAAGACAGTTCTTAAATAAACATACTCAATGCAATTCCACTGTCTGATGTTACATCTTCCGCACTACCCGGTTGAACACATAGACCTGACGAAGAGGCAAGCGCCACAGGTGAACACCATGCCTTTTTAGCGAAGATGGAATCCATAACCTGCAGAGAGTGTTTGAAAAAAATGTTTAGGAATCACACTCACTCTATGTTTTCTATCTTATTGGTCCATACCTCATGAAAATGCCACGTCCGCCTATCATTCCAGACTTCGAATTGTGGTCTATAACAGATTGATATGTTTTTTGAAGCTACGCATTTTCGCTGCACACTGCGGTCCTGACACATTGTGCCCCTCAATTTGAAGGACCTCCGCCACCTCTTCCCATATTTTTTTTAGGAAGACTTTCCGTTTGTGAATTTTTCTTCTCTGGTCCGGTAACTTTCCAAGAGAAGAAAGACAGCCGATGATGTCCACCGATACACAGACCCTGAAATAAGCATTAAGAGCATTAGGATCAATTGCTTTGAGTGTTAACTGAAAAAATAAGTATCAAAACTTAAAAGCTCAGTTTCTACAAATTTTGTACCTCCTTCTTCAGGGTCAGTGTTATGGACAATTTCTTCTTCCACTGGAGCTGCTGCTTTGCTTGATTCCGTGACAGCAGGAGCTGATTGATCTGTGAGGGAATCTTTCTTTTACAGAACTGCGTCCATCAAAGTTATTGCAAAGTTAACATCTAAAAACATATGATCTTACGTTAGAATAGAAGAAGTTTTCTAACCAAAATAAGGTTTAAAAGTAAGCATCTTTTGTATAATGTATACAATAATATCACGTACCATTTCTTGCACGTACAGCATCTCGTACAGTAACATTTAATTCGACTAATATATCCCTCTCGGAATCGTACAGCGTTATTTTTTCAGTCTTCATCATAAATTTGAACTAAAATGGCGCACAAAACCGGAGATCATGTGATCAGAAGACCACAAAACCCACCTGTTTGATGTGGGCGAAGCTATCGCATCGTGGTCGTTAATGATGACGTCATCGATGACGTTTCAGGGACTGCTCACAGCGACCGCGGCCTTGAGTGGGACGAGACAGAAGGTATTGCGATCCTTGCGAGCGTTAAGTGGAACGCACTCATAGTCGTATAGAAAAATACCTTTCCTCGTTAACAGTTTAAATTTCTCCGCATAGTCACAATGTCTACGTGTAATTATTTTCTCGGAATCATTAAGATAGGAGGATAATTTTTCAATGCTGCTTGCCATAAATCTGAATGAATCGATGAATCGAAAATTTATAATCGTATCTTTAATGTTCTTTGTAAACGACATATATCTTTCTTTGATCACCGGTGAACGACTTACGGAATCTTCGAAGGAAGTAGCTAAAGCCTTCATCAGAAAGTGCGAATCGTAATCAGACGGATTGTGAAAAACTATGGGAATAGTATGTGAGTTTTTATAATTCAAATTGCAACCGGGATGAGCAGCACCGCGATACTTGCCTGTAAAGTGACAATGATCATGATGCTTGACATCTCGCAATGTGAATGGTTTCTCACAAATGTGAAAGATCTTTACAGAATAAAATTGTTGCGTCTGTTCGAAACTCAGTGGTTCCATGGGTACAATACGTTTATGATAAATTTCTAAAGATCGTGCTAATTCCTGCAGTTCATCCATGAACTACGCGATACAATTATTTCCACGATTAATTTTCAATTTGGATAAAGACTCGTCGAAGGCGCACTTTAGGTAATATGCGATCCCCCAAAAACACTTACGTGTAAAAAACTACGCCAAGTACAGAAGTGCTGTGTATTCCTCTAATAAAAAGTATTGATATCAGATTATTGAGGCCAAGTACATAAGTCATTACATGTTTGCCTATTATATGATCTAGCACTGGTCCATCATTTTAATTGTATTTTCAAATTTCTTATAACGTTTTCCCTACTCTTTTACATTACTACTGCTTCCCGTAGTTGATTATGATTTAATGGTTATTTAATAATTAATCAAACGTTAGCTGATTCCTTACCGAGTACTACTTGGCGGGTCCGTGCATTTCATAACATAAATTTGCGTTCATTACGCCAGTCATCAAACTCAAAACCAATGTCAACTTACTATATACAGCTTGTTAACAATAACTCGTCAAAAATAATCACGGTAAAAGCTTAATAACAAACATATAGTTTTAGGATACTATTAGTACGTTCAAAGTAAGTACTTTGGAATTCCTGGCACGGACCCGCCAAGTAGTAGTCGATAAGGAATCACCTAAAGTTATATTAATTATTAAATGACCATTAAATCATAATCAACTACGGGAAGCAGTAGTAATGTAAAAGAGTAGGGAAAACGTTATAAGAAATTTGAAAATACAATTAAAATGATGGACCAGTGCTAGATCATATAATAGGCAAACATGTAATGACTTATGTACTTGGCCTCAATAATCTGATATCAATACTTTTTATTAGAGGAATACACAGCATTTCTGTACTTAGCGTAGTTTTTTACACGTAAGTGTTTTTTGGGGGATATCACAAGTTTTTGTTGCTCAACGGAACATAGAAGCTCTAAGCACTGAAATGTTGCTGATCAGAAAAATATATTGCGTTGTCGAAAATGTTTAAAGACATACAAATTTAATTTGTAAGTCCATTTTTCTAAAAATGCATAAAGACATATACAAATTTTTAAAGAAAATGTAAGAGAGGAGAGTGTGCTGG
>NW_014332921.1:225279-242254 GCF_000341935.2 Cephus cinctus | reverse complement strand
GACTACTCTTATATGACTACTTCAATTAATATGCTCGACCCGACCAAGGGAACAGGAAGTGTAAGACAAGCACAATAGTAAGTGAGAGGGAACAGAATCGAACGAGAAATTAGAAAGAAAGATAGAATTTAAGAAGTCAAGAAATAGAAATGTAAAGAATAGAGGTCTAGAAGTAGAGAAGAAATAAGGAAAGAGATAAATAAGAAAGTAAAGAATTACAGATAAAGAAATAAGGAAGTAAAGAAGAAATAAATATAGAAATAGAAGAAGGTTGGAAATGGATATGAGGGTTGCTTCCAAGAGACCAGTATAGGAGACCGGCTCGAGAAAGAATGAGCGCTCCGAGTTTGGCCACTCTCCGCTCGCTCCAACTCGCCGTTCCCTGCGCGCACACAATTTTGGGCAACTTCCAATACTTTTGAATATGCTTGGCCAGAATTTCCGATTTCTAAGTGTTAATATTTTACTTTATTGAATTAATTAATTATTTTAATATTCCAGACACCAAATGTATTTATATTTCGATTTGAACGTAATTGATTTTCAATATTCTACAACTTTAATTCAATTTTTTTATTTACTCCGTATACTCGGCGAGATTTTGATTTATCCTCAATTTTATATTTTGAATAAATTTGGAAAGTAAATCAAGATCCAATAATATTTAGTAAAAATTGAGGTGCTATACGGGTGTCAAGTTGGCACTGCACTTTCTTAAAAATGTCTTAAAAATGTTTCAACAATAGGCTTCTTCAATAGTTCTTGAGAAGTTCTATAGTTCCCGGTCTCGTTCTAAGGATTACTTTAGGAACCAGCGGCGAGTGGCGGAGAACCTCTGCCCGCCAAGCTACGCGTTCGTGTTCACGTTTAGCTCGGCTATGACGAGATTCGCATTGTCGATGGAGGCGATGATCACAAAATCCTACTTCCAGACTCACCGCTACGATTTAACGCCATGATTTTGGTATCACCTAAAACCGTAGCGTTGTGCGTCTCCCTACTCATCTCTGGTTCGCATTTCGAAGTTATAGAGAGGTGCTGCGCCTTGTAATCAATATTAAATTCCGTTCTAATTCGCTTGCCACTATTTATATAATAGTGGCAAAATGACAGCGAATCAGTTTCATAGTAAAATAATTACTAGTTCGATCCCCTATAACGGACTTATTTTTTTATATTGAAACTACTTCATTTAATTTATATAATACTTTGGCATGATACTTCATAAAGCAAATGTTTGTATGAACACGTAATATAGGACGGACATGATACAAAAAAAAACTATGTATATCTATTAACTAAAATGAAGGCACGAATAAAATAATTTTTTCGTACGTTGTGAGTCTGTAGAATCTAGTGAAAGTTTAAAGAAGACGACACAAAAATATTCTATCCCTATATTTTTCGCGTTGATTAATTTACAAAGTGGTATCTAATATTTACGAGAAAAATACTTCCATGCTCAGTGGATGAAGCGGAAGAGCAACCCCCAAAACTATAGGCTCAACGTGCAGATCCCCTAACAAGGCGACTAGCTTCATATAATTATTCGAATTAATTTGTTCAACCATTTTTCTACCCGTAAGTCCTGGTATCTGCCATTTTTCTGACCTACTGTAGGATGCGTTCTCAGCCTTTTACCAGCTTTCTAACCTTCTGTTTCTCCAACTGATCTTGTCGACGAACTACGCTTTCCTACAATCCCAAGTTCGCTACAGGATTTACTTAAAATTCAATCCTACAGATCCCGAGTTAAGTAAGTGGGAGTCTTATAGCCGTATTCATAGTCGTTCCTTGAGGAATAAGGATCCCTTGTTCCTCGTTTCGCGTCTCATAGACCTTCCTTTACAGAACAAGGAGCCTTATTAGCCTCCTTATTTCAAGGAAAGTCTCGAGCTTCCTTGAGGATACCTTCTGCACTGTGGTTGGCTATTTCGTTTGATATGTCTAGCGCCACAAGCGGCCCGTGTTAACAGCTAGCCCAGCTCAAGCAGCAAAGATGTATCTTATTAGTTATCGAAATTGTCGGCTGGTTTTAATCATAAATTTTCTTTCCAGGTGTTGACCTCACGCAGTCCTGGTAAAATTATGGAAAAAAGACAGTGCGTATTTCTTTTACGTTTCGACCCTCATGGAGGTCATCTTCAGAAAAGCTTTATTACTAGATAAACATGTGTGAACTGTTGAACAATCATTGGTTAGATTGTGTAAAAAATAGTAGGCCAAACCTAAAGCCATAGTTGATAGATCAGCTATGGCTCTTTTTAACTTTTGACTAATCCTGCCTTTACATGTAACACACAAACTCTTGTTGGTTTGGACTACTATTTTTTACACAATCTAACCAATGATTGTTCAACAGTTCATACATGTTTACCTAGTAATAAAACATTTCTGAAGATGATCCCAATGAGGGTCGAAACGTAAAAGAAATACGCATTGTCGTTTCTTCTTAATTTTACTGGGCTGCGTAAAGTCAACACCTGGAAAGTAAATTTAAGGTGTATCTTGGCTTGGCTTATAGTATAGACTACGCGATCCCTATTTCAAACTCTTTGAAAAAATGTCGCTCGAATAGACAAAGAGGGACTGAGGTGGCGGCCAGTCCTGCCACTATAGGCAATTACATGTCCCTAAAATATACCGTCCTTCTGGAAGGGAGAGCTGAGGTGTGACTATGAAACAAGGACGCCTTGGAGATTGAAGGAAGCCTTCATCAAGGCGTCCTTCATCATTGAGATAAGGACGGACTATGAATACGAGTATTAATGATTTAATTAGACAGAAACGAATTTTTATTTTCAAGATAAAATTCCATTAAATTATACTCGTACCGTTTAACATTAACATATGAGTTAACTGCCATAAGAAATAACTGATATGAAGAATATTTTTGTTCCATATGTTCATAACCATTTTTATTTCATATTTATTGTTTCAAAATAAGAATAACATAACCTACAATATAAATACCTCAAAATATCAGGAGCCAAAGCTGTATTGTACATACACATTAGCTACAACCTGAATTCACTTTTTAAGATCTGTCAAACTTCTAAATGAATTCAAATTGAATTTTGCTATCCAAAACTTACAAATCTATTTACCCGAGTAACATCCGCGGTTAGTTCCGGAAAATTCCGTTAGTTGTGTGTAACGTCTACAGCATGAACACTTTGGTAAAATAAATAATGAATTCTAATACTAACCACCAGGAGTCAGGAAAGGTTTTTCAAATTAGATAATACATATATTATGGCCTTAAGACCGTTTATTCCATCCGTAATACGTGTTACAGTCATAAACGTGGAAATCAGTAATTTATAAATATTCTATCTCAGTTGTAACGATTCAATTTCCAGAAGCCCTCGGGTTCCTGGAAAATTAGAACGATTACATTTTCAAACAAAAAATAAAGAGACCTTTAACAATTTATCACAGTGACAAGGGGCCCTTACCGATTTTCTCCACTACAAGCACGTCATCGTAATCGTAAAACAGTAAACCAGTACTGCAATAACACATATCCGATTACGCAATTAACACATGGGGCTTATATCTCTTTTCTTTTCATTTCGGCTCCAAAATTCTCTTCCATCGAATTTGTCGACACATGAATATCCATCCAAATTCCTGTTCCCATATCCAGCATGAAGGAGTATCCCGATATTCGCTACAGGATCAAGAATAACAAAGGAGTCTGATAGGTTAAGAACGATCACCAAGGATAAGAATATAGGAGTGAGGAACAAGGATGGGGTGGAAGTGGGAGTAGAGATAAGAGCCTCATGATAAAATAAAAAAGATAAGAAAAGCCGTTTTTGGTCCGTAAATAAAAAGAGAAAAATAACAAAATAAATGAAACAAAAAAAAAAGAAGTCCAGAGCAGATAAAAATATTCAAGCAAAAGAAAAGAGTCAAAGGAAAATCTATAAGACAGCTCAAGAATTACCTTTCAACGCTTCCGACAACTTCGTAGTCAAAATAAATTCTCGCCATCATAGGATAAAATACATAAGGGGATGTATATGCAGAGAATAGGCGTAGTGTAATGTAATCAATAATATTATGCTGTAGCAATTAACGTGTATACAATTAATAGATAATTAGCATTAAGAACTAATTGTTAGTTTAAATCGTAAAACCTCTCGACGCATCGCTCCGCGAGAGTGTCGGCGTGCCCAAATAATAACAAAGATAACTGAAACCGCCTCCGTTCAGTGATTCCCATTGGCTCGATTTGTCGTATCCCACGTTAACACGTTGTTAAATTCAATTTTTATAATTAACAATAATAATAATAATAATAATCACGCACCTCGTAAGCCATTCACGCTTTGTACTCTCAGTCACAATAGTAACGAGCAAAACCCGTCGGTAAAGTACGTAAAATATTAACGTACAAAAGTGACGCAACGACAAAGAATAACCTGCAAAGTCAACGTTAAACACTCGCGTGCTCTTTGAACACTATTATTTCTGTCTGTACACTCGGTTTAAGTCCTCGTTATATCTTTTCTTCAACTGTTCGGTCTCTCAACTCCGCGTAAAGCTTCTTTAACCTCGTACGTAACCACCAACGAGCACAACACGTGGCACGCGGACACTGACGCCAGCGACAGCCTCGCACAAGCCGTTCGGCGATGCGTTGAGTCTAGAAAACCTTAAACTTTTATGTGTCCTTATTTCTCCACTTGGTTTTTCACGTAATTTCTTTTCGTTAATTCATTCGTCGAGTCAAGAAAGGCTTATGCACGCATACACACATACACGCTCTCTCTCTTTCTCTCTCTGCGGTAATATCGTAACGACATACCTAACGAAAACTTACAGTTTACAACGCAGCCGCGCATGCGCAAATCGTTGACGCGGGAAATGAAAACGATACTCGTATAACAACGAATTAAAACGAATGCGTTATAATATATATTTATATATGGGTATGTATATATATATAAAAAAAATAAATAACCAATATATTACATCGTATCAAGTACATCGTTTGTTACTTTGTCTTCCTCTTCCAACCTCCAATCTCCTTACTCCTTCCTTTGCCCACTTTCAACAGATTTTATTTCACTTTGTCGACTTTTATTCTTTTCATCATTTGCTTTGTCTAATCGATTAATCGATCGCTAATTAATTTTTTCTTTTAAATCGTTCTTACTGTTATTTCTCTCTGCGTTTTTTTTTACCTTGTCTTTCTTTTTCGTACAATTTTCTTGCGCACCGTTCCTGTACATTGGTATCTCAGAATAATCTGTTCTCTTTTGTTGCTTTAATTCTTTATATTTCGCTTTTGTCTCTATTAATGCCTATGCTTTTGGGTTTTATCTGTTTATTTATTTTCGCGCCACGCACTAGCCACTCGGATCATCGTTATGTTCACGACATACCGCATAAACGCATTCGATAATTGTAAAGTGGTGTATATGCTAGTATCGATAATCGTTAACGTTAATCGTTATTGTTGCTATTAGTAATTAATATGTAATCGTTATTCACATTATCGTTAACGTTTTATCATTAACGTCCTACCGTGATGATTTTTCGAGAAACAATAACGACGTGACGATTTCATTATATTAGACTGTCGCGTGATCAATCTCTTTTTCGCGGGAAATACAAAAATTGGCTCTTCGATCCTGTTTCGAGTGACAACAAAAAAATGTTTTCTCGTCTCATTAATTCAAAAATGTCCCGGGGCGTCTTGTTAACGCGAAAATAAATTGCACGCTTTCGTACCGATCGATCGCGGAGTCGTGTAGAATGTGAATTGGCGGGAAAAAATGCGTTCGGACTGCCAAGTGTATTTAAAAAAGAAAACAAAGCTCGATTATACAAAAAAAAACTTGACTTTAAGTAAAAATACTTTTAAAAAATCCTACCGAATTCACAGACCCTTTTTGCCATTCTTTAATGTTAATAACGTATGAGATTGCTCGATTTCGATTGCAGTTAATAAAAATGGGCGCGATTGACAAATTTGCGAAATAATATACGAGAGTCGGTGGTGAGCTTACTGGGTTAGGGGATAATATTTACAAAAATGAATTTTTTTTATACCCTATTAGATTTCGTATACGTTGCATCTTTTCCTATCCGTGTGTCCCTAGAATTATAATATATATATATGTATATACCAGTCATTTAAAAGTTTATCAATTCGGTTCTCGTTAGGTGAAAACAATCGTCGGCCATTTTGATTATTTTTTCTCTTTCTCTTTAAATACTTTATTTAACTTCATTTGCATTATCCTTTAAGCCCTATTTGAAAAACTGCCAAGCGATTACATTGCTTCTGTCAAGAATTATTATTATTATTTATAGCCTTTCTATGGTAACTTCTAATACGTAACTGTACGAGATTAATTTTATGCTTTATCTTTGGAAAAAGTATGCTATACTGTCTGAATGCTAGTGTACGATAATTTTAACTATATTACGTGCAATGTACTGAGATAAAATAGCCGGCGATCGGTTAGCCTATCGTTCGAACGGCCCAAAGATCGAGCATGAATAATTCACGAAACGACGATTTTCATGAAAATTAATGTTTCAGAGCTTTTCGAATTGTTCATATATGTCAAATGTTTATAACGCTTTTTTTTCAGTTTCCCTTTTTTTGTCGTTCTTTTTCCTATTACTCTTAACGGAACCAATACGACGGATAATTGTAAAAGATGCACAAGCCATATACGATGATTAATGTTTCTTTTATAAATCTACAGATTTTCAACTTGTGAACGGTTCATGTTAAAAATACATATCATCGTACTATTATTAATAATAATAATATCGTTATTCGTCATTAAACCCTACATTCTCTAATCTTTCATTTTAAATCGGTCTTTCATTTATTTATTCGATTAATTAATTACGTTATATCGTATCATCGTTCATATACGTGTTGGTGCAGTGTTTCGTGGCTGTGATGGTGTGTATCGGATGTGCCCGAGTTGTCTCGTCACCCCCAACCCCCCTGTATCTTTTTTCCATTTTTTTTTGGTTTTATTCAATTTACCGCGTCATTCGTACGAGACCAACGAAATGCTTTATTGCACTTAGAATTTTTTTTTTCGGGATTTTCAAAAAAAAATTTTTTTTTTCATCTTACTCTTCTTCATTTTTTGTTGACTCTGTCGCGATAACGCAATTTTTGATCTTAAAATTTGCGAGTGTCAAATATTTTTAAATAACAGCGTTTTACCCCCTTTACGTATGAATTCGATCATTTTTTGCAAAATATTTTCGGTCTTTAAAAGCACTTCATTTAAATTTATCCAGTCGTGTAACGTGCAGAGGTTGTTTGTCGCATGTTTTCGAAATGGGAAGGCGAGCATTTTTTTAAATAGATTTATTCGGATGACTTTATTAACGAGCGCCCAGTCATTTCACCTCTTTTTTTGTTGTTCCGTACAATTTTTTATCGAGAGCGTCCAACACATTTCCCACATGTAGTCGTCGATCCAAAATTAATTAACATTAAAAGACCCGTGCGAGTGGATTGTCCGAATTGAAACGAATTTTATTTTTTTTCTCGAAAAAATTGTAACAAAAGTTTTTTGTGAGATAAATACGAAAATTGACCACGATAGTCGTGAATTCCGATACGTTATTGAATAATAGAACTTGGAGTATGTTATTGTGATTCGTTTAAATTCGAAAAATCCTTACGGACATAGTACATTAAGTAATGATAAGTTCCTCGTGACATCGATCTACAATTATTATTACAGTACTTGACGGTGTGATTTTGGTTCGATTGGCAAAAGTTAATGGGGAGCAATGAATTGGTACTGGTGGCATTTTCAAATTGGATAAACACGTTCTATGACAATATCAATCAATTGCATAACGCCAGATGGATCATGGTAGTTGAATTTTTGCGAACACACTCTCATACGCTTCGTTCAAATTACCTTAAAAAATGTTATCGTGTATTGTAAACCTAGCGTGATCTCAATTTCCATATCTTTTGACGGTGCGAATTTTATTCCCATTAAACAATTTGATTAACGTATCGCGTGACGGAGAATAAACGTGCGTGTACCAGAGATTAGGATCCAAAAATCGTCATCCCTTCTTAGGATAAAAAAATGTAAAAAAAAAAAATGTACATTCCAAAATGCCAAATTCAAAAATTTATTTTATTCCCGTGTATAAAGAGAATTTCTTAATTGCGACAAATTCAAATTTCAAAATCGACTTGTCTACTGTATTCTAATGTCACTTACAAAGAGTTGCTAGGTATTTTCGAAAATTTTTGGACCCTAACCATGGTCATTCCTAATGTCCTGTCGACGGATACGCCGTCATTGACTTTCCAGCTTAAAATATATTTCAAATTCAAAATACGAACACACCGTACACCCTGGTGGCAAAGTGTAGCGAACGTCGAAGAGGACAAGTTTAAGTTAGCGCAATACGTAGATACGAATTAAGAAATCTATTTTTTTTTGATAATTAAAAAAAAAACATGATAGGAAATCGTTGGGAGTGTTCCGTAAAGACTAAGTCAAAGGAATTGAAGAGATTTTGGGAAAAGGTGAATTGGGGGTTGGGGAGGGATGGAGGCGGCTGTAACTTTAGATCATGCAGTTTCAGTCACTGTTATTATTTTTTTTTTTTTCATCTTATAATATCACAATAAGTCTCAAAATACCAGCGGCCGCGTATCCGCGACCCCCGTTCTGAATTCAGATCTCTTCGAGAACGAGCATTTTCTGCTTTATAAATATTTTCATTTATTTATCACCCGCGTGTTTCTTGTTTTCTCGTCTCTAATCATCCGTTTCTTCGTTTTTTACATTAATTCGTACTCCACGCCACTGAAAGTCCAGCGTCTTGTTTTGCGTTTTATACTTAATTTTTTTTCACTTATATCCGCTTTACGTCATTTTTTTCTCAATATAAGGCTCCCACGGCAGTCTCACGAAGTAGCATCAGTTCTTGTGTCAACGATAAGTGGAACGCGGCAGTCGTGTCTCGTTGAAAAAAAAAAAAATATATCACGACACCCAAAGAAAAACCCGAGCGGAACCGACGTGAGCCGATAGTAGCTGAGTGACGATTTAAAAAATTTTTATCGTCTCGTCGCAATCCTGAGGGTCGATTAAAAAATTTTTAAATCGTAGAATTTTTTTTACGAGCAACACTGACACGTTCTCGTTCTTTAAGCGTTAAAGGCTGAAATCCTAATAGCGATATACCAACACAGTGACGAGAAAAGAAAAAATGAAGTCCCGCACGAAAAACACGACGAATGGATTTGAAGCGAGGATAAATGGAAATATCTGTATACAGACTGGAGTCACGCTATAATGAAGGAATGAAACACGTGTATGCGTAAGGGATGATTTTCTGACGGGAACGACAGAGATCGAACGAGCATGTGAAAATGAAAAAATTGAAAGAAAAAATTTCGTTAAAAGTCTATAGGGAAAATGAAAAAATTGAAAAATAAAAAACAAAATTTACAAAAGACGCATTCAATTGAACGTTGTACGAGGGACGCTGGGAATGAAAAAGTGAAATTTACTAGCAACGTAATAACTTCTTGAAGACTATAAAAAAAGACCAGTAAATAAAAAAATAAAGAGATCTACGAGAGCGGGTTGCGCATATACGAGCAATGTATTAAAAAAAAAATATCAAAATCGAATTTGTCTTCCTGGGGGACAATGAAAAGAATTGTTGTCTGGGGGTCGCGGGATGTACGGAGCAGCGAGACAGGCAGCGCTGCGCGCGGACAATAGTCCAAATCAGTCGAATCGCGTTTTGTTTTATTTCATCATTAAAAATATAAATTCAAATTTAGAATTTACTATATAAAAGGCCTTGCTCTCGCGTTCCTTAACGTCTCTCCGTCGCGTTTTTAATTTTCGTCAATGCCCTCTCTTATATCTCTTTTGTCCACCGTTTAAACTTCGCTCATTTTCGTAATTTTTTTTTTTTTTTTTTCTTTCAAAAATTTAGCTTTTCACGTTTTCAGCATACCAATCCCGCTAGCGCCAACAGCTCGAGCGTACTTTATTATGCTGTCCGCTTGTTCGCCGCCAAATACAATCGTACAATAAGGACGAAAGCGTCCGCGTCACGGATATTACGGAAGGCCGTAAAAACGTTAGCCAACGTGAAAAATTCGTCGTAATCTATTAATTCTTTTTTTTTATCGAATTTTCGCGCGATAGAAAATCCCGCTCGTCTTTAAAAACCCTGATGATCGCCCGTCTCTCGTTCATCCAAAATTACAGCAGAGATTGTTTGCGTCACTATTATTATCATCATCGATCAGTAACATTATCGTAAACATTATTCTTGTAATTAACGTTAACTAATCATTAATCAATCACTCTTTCATTTTATTTATTATTATTCTTTTCCACTTTCAATTTCCTGCCATAAGTCCATCCTTCGCGTATGTAAGTCTCTAAGGATATTCTATACCTATATGTATATCTATATACGTACAAAAACATGCAGATACGTATATACACATAAATATAGCGCATCACTTATTTATGCATCGAGATAAGAAATAAAAATTAATAAACGCTTACGCACTCGCTCTCTTCCGCCGTCGTCTTTAATCAATCGTTAATTACGTAATAACGCGAGTAAGTCTAAGAATTTCCAGTTCCTTTTCTATTTTCTTAATTCTCTCCCAATTCCTCCCCAACCGTCCAACACGATGGCCCAAGAAGTCCCCCGTGCGCTCGTAATCGCGCTCAAAATTTTTTCCCAAACTACTTACCATCAAATTTTCATCCTAATTACACGTTCTCACCAATTTCCCAGAATCCCGTTTTAAACACTTCAATTGCTATTACATTATACTTTGTATATAGTCCGTCGCACAATTTTCTTACAGCTATCATCCGCGCCCACCAATCCTTATCTATTATATCCTACAACCACAGCAGGTACTGCATTAATAATATTATGTATGTTTACGTATCATGCGCGCGCGCGCAACTAGCAAGAAAAATCCTGGTTCGTCACAGTTTTTTCTCTTTTTTTTTTTGTTTCTTTTTTTTCCCTTTTTTTTACCCCCTTAATCGCGTGTCAACGGGAGTCCCTCGGCGAGCGCTGAGATCCACATCACGGCTGGCGGTCTGACGTCAGCGAATTAGAACACATTATTGGTTATATTTTTTTACGGTATTATTTTTCCTCGTTTCTTTCATCCCCTCGAATCCCCTCCACAGACTCCCTTTCGAAACCGTCCATCCGTTACACGGTCGACGATAGACAGAGGCAACATCGACCGCGCGACACTCTGCGCATCCCACCAAATTGCAGCCCACGATATTTTGGGCAGTGTTCATGTGTGTAAAAGTGTATGGGTGTGTGTAAGCTGTCAACGCGCAACTGAAAGCAACGTCACTGTCATTAAAAATGCTTGCCAACGTACGAACAATCGAAATTACTTGATAAAATTGCATCTGCGCATCGAGTCGAGCGCTTGGGCTACCATTGTCGCTATTACATTAGTTTCACTTCGTACCGCACAGACGGCGCTGGCGGTTTACATAAATCATATGGTATCATTCGCGGCTTCTCGTTCTTATACGACTATACAGTATTCAGTAGAAACGCATCGCCTGAAGTTAGCGCGACCATTTGAGTCTTACGGTAGAGCCCATGTTCAGATGGTGCGTTTGGGTTGAATAAGCTGGTTTACAATTTCGTTTACGTTACAACGCTCTTCCACGTGGTTCCTTTTCTCTTGACTCTCGAAATTAATTCGAATCGAATGCGCCGGTTAGTTGGTCCAATCGTAGACACGTCGTACTCGAAACTTCTCTCCTGTTCACCATTATCATTGTCGTCGTCGTCGATGATCTCGTCCAATGTGGCGAACGCTCGGGGGACCATCGCGAGGACCGCGACCGTATTAGTATCTACGAATATCATAATCTTAAAGCTAAATCAACTGCGACATGATTAGCGCCTGCTCGCCTGTCGCGAATATCTATGTACACAAGTCATTAATCGAAATGGTGGTTTTACACGCGGTGTATCGAGGGACAGGCGTGAGATCGCTTACATGTATACACAAGAGCGTACGTGTACGAGTGTCATGGTGATTCGACATTTTTTTTAAAAATAGGTAAAAAACATATGGATTACACTAATGATACAGTCACGGAGTAACAAGAGAAAGCAGGAAACAGATATTTTCAAACTTGTGACAACATTTGTTAAAGTGTCAAAATTGTCATTCACAACCTCCCCCCCTCCTTGCCAATCCCCCTCTTTTAACTCGTTATCACGCTCGGTCTCACTGGTATCGTAATTTTACGATCTACAATCAAGTATCATAGTGACGAGATATTAGTCGGATACGATCGGGAATAAATATCGCGACGAAAGATAAATATGAAATTTTTTTACTGATTACGCCACATTAAAATTCGTCTAATGTTATCGATAAAAAAAGAAGTTACAATGAAAAACTCCTCTCTAACCTTACTACCAAAAATATAGCTGATTTTAACATTTTTCATATAACACGCACACGAACAGTCTCTCTCGTCCTTTACTTTGCCTCTTACGCAAAAGAGGCTTTGCTTTTATCAACAATTTTTTTTCATCCAAATCTTTATTGCGATTCTCTGACCGTTAATCGCCATGACACTTGTACTCGAAGCTCGAGTACACAGATCCCGCACGGGAACGGCCATTTTCGCACGCGAGAACGTGGGCTACGCGGCTGACAGTGCGAATCGCGCGTCAATTAATACGAGTATTGATGATTCGAAGCTGCACAAGTCTTTTTTCAGTTTCTTCAGCGGAAGGCCAAATTTACGATAACGAGGATCGGGAACGTAAGGGAACGAATAACGCGAAGGAGCTGCGAGATGGAACTAGAGGATGCGGATGAGGAGTTACGGGAGAGGCGCATGGGACTGGACTAAATGAAAGAGTCAGGTAACTCGTGTACCGTGTAAGATGATTTCAACGAATAAAATGAGATGAACGAGCTGACAAATTTTTTTTTCTTAATAAAAATTTCAAAAACCACCAATCCAACGGGTATAAAAAATACGAGGATATTACATACAAATACAACGCACAGCACGTAACGTAGCCCACGTCAAATTTTTGTTTACTTCTAACCCGAATACGGCCGCACCATATAACTTTAGATATACCTCTATATCGTACGTCGACTCTGTTTATTTATCATATATATATATATATATATATAAAATTTATGTATAATATATATATATATATATATATATATATATTACAATTTAACTGCAACTTGCAATGATAACGCGTATAGTTGAAACGTGTGTCTCACGAGAGGAGTGTAACGTGTTAATTTCTATGTCGTCCCCCGAATTACGTCCCTTAATTGTAACGAATCAGTTTATTTCAAACATTCGCGCACGTTTCTCCTTGTTTTCTCGAGTCCGTAATACGCGTGTCCTCTGGGTATAAAAAAGGTAGACGAAAAAGAAGAAAAAAAGAGAGAAAAGTCATTTCTCTGTAAGATAAGCGAAAGGGAGAGTGAGAAGGAGCGTGAAAAAGAGAGAGAGAGATATATATATATATATATAACGAGTATACGTGTAACGCGTGTGTTTGGTAAACGTAACATTGCTCGCGCAAGAGTCGTGTCACGTTTTTCTTTCCCCTAGTGGTAAATCAATTTTATTGTTTTTTTTTTTTATTTATACGTTAATCAATAAGAATAATCTTCGTTCTCGTTCAGTTTTGCTACCGTTAACGTATCAGTTGGCGCACCATTGGTTTCGTATGTAATCGATAAGCACGGTGTGTACATGATGTGTGTTCTGTGTGTTTTTTTTTTCATCCTTTCTCCCCTATTTATCTATCTATCATATATGCGTCTCTATACGTACCTATAAGCGCACAATGGTCCATAGGTACGTACAGATGAATCCTTCACCATTATTTTCGTTTTGTACGTACGTGCAAACATTACTTCCATGTATATCGTAAAGACGTGGCTTTTCATTATTTTCCCAAAAAATTTTTTTCTCTCTCTTTTATTTCCTGTACCTCCGCTTTTTTTTTTTCCCCCCAAAATCCGAAATCTCGCACTCGCGCGAACGACTCCCTTACGCATTACGTAGGTACGGTACTTCGTCGTGTGATAACGGTATTATCGCTATAGTCGCGTGACTAATGTTATTTTGTATATTTTTTTTTTGCGCATGCGCACAATAACCAACTTAACCGAGCCCCCTGTCGGTACAAATTTTTGTTGATACTGGCGGATTCGTATTTTATTGCGATTTCGTATTCGGAGAAGGAATCGATTATAGTTGATCGGTAATGATAAGGGTCGAGAGGGTGGAGGATTTTTTTTTCATTTTTTTTTTCATTTTTTTTTTTAGCAAATCTGACGTCGACAACGTTGAGAGTGACGAGGCTCGATTGGGGCCCGATTAACTGGCGATCACGCTTTACGTGGATTCGCTGAAAATGGGCGTAACAGGTAGGAAGTAATATTTACGTATTAAAAGCGTGTTTGTAAAGTGCGTTAACCAAAACGTTAATCCGTTAATTTACTCGGTTAGAGTCTAGCTACGTGTGGTGTCCGGGGCCCGGTCAGTCCTGGGACAAAAAAAGTCGACGGGCCCTTTTCAAGGGCCCCACGGCAACAGATGGCCGCGCGAGCGAGACGCGGCACGCGCGCGTTTTTACGGGACCTTAATTAATCGGGTCCCAAGAGTCCTGTGTGTGGCGCGTTAACGGGCCCCGCTGGGAATCGGTCCCCGAGCGCGACCATATACCTATACACTCTTGATTTCATCCCCGGACTGTCCCGGCATTGTTTGTAACGATATTAGTCAATATATACTTTATGTATGTGTCATAACAACCAATAGCTCATCTATATATATATAATATATATATATATCTTATATTTATATATACTTCTATATATCTTTCATATATACTTTATGTTGCTTTATGTATACTTTATATAACAATATTATGTTTATTTAAGGCCCAATACGTTCATTACGAAGGAAATAATCTGCAACAGAAAGTAAAACGAGACACGGTTAGATCGTCCTGGCTAACCCATACAAAAGATAATAATAATTAAAAAAAAAAAAGAAACACAAAACACAAAAGGAAAAATATACGTTACTAAATAAATTTCTTCATTCCTACGACCCGAATACCCAAATCACTACTTCATTCTGATAAGTCCCAGACCTATTGGCCTCCAAGCCTCGACAAAAGATTTCACAAGTCCCAACTCTCCCTGCTCACCTTGACAGAGCAAGGCCCCGTGTCACTCGCGTTCCGTGTCCTCAGCCAGCGTCGGGTTGCCCTGCGCCCCGTCGGTCGTTCAGCTATCGACGCTGAAGAGTTCTTTATGGAGGGCCGGAAACTCGAGGTGGGGCTGCGACCTCTTGAACTTCGCCAGGGCGTCCATGTGCAGCAATGAGATCTCTCTTAATTGTGGGATCTTGGCGAGCATCGCGTCGCAAACTGTTACGTCACCCTTTATCGGGGACACGTGGTTCCGATCGAGTTCCGACCTTAATGCCCTGATCACCGCCTGGGACAGCCTCGTGATTTCAGCAAGACCCTTGAGTCCTGGTCGATCTGAGGTTAAAAACAAAATAATTACTCATTTTCATCCATCTTCGGATCAATCTCCACTATCATGCATTTCGTTCTCACCCAAGATCACAAATTAATACACACCAGGACTGAGTAGCACTGCTGCACTGTAGAGCGCAAGCTCCGTCTCGGTAAGCTTCAGCTCGGCGACACTTCGCGCAAGCTCAAAGACGCACGAAACGAGCTTCATCTCCGCCGTGTCTGTCGTGTAGAACGCGTCCTGGGGCAACATCGTGTCGCCGTACAGGACGCAGTTTTGTTGGAGATCGAGGTACCTGCTCATTCGGAGTACCGCTAATTCGAAGGAACCTGAACAATGGATTAGGGTTAAATGAGCAAGGTCGTTCAACCAGGCACCTCAAAGTACAGAGAGCCAACGATAATGCGTCTCGATAGGAAAGTCCAGAACAATTTTCTACCTACCGGCTTTCAGAAGGACGATCTGATCGTCCTGCGAGAGCTTCATGAACCCTGGTACCATTTTCGCGAACTCTATGATCTGCTGAATGACAGTGGTCAGCTTCTGAGCGCACTCGAGCCACAGCTGCTCGTGCGCCATGTTCTTGTAATATATCAGCCTGGACAGGTCATGGGGCTTGCGGAACGACTCCTGAATTTGATCGGTGGAAAGCAGACACGTCCGTGCGTGAGCATCCGCTATCGTCTTTGAGAGAAGTTCGCTGATTTGTGCCGGATCTGAAAGAAATTAAAAGTTCGTTCGATAAACTTTGCAAGACCAAATTTAAAAAAAAAACGATCAAACCAATCGCAAATACACGTGGTAAAAAAAAAACGTAAGCAAAAGCGATCGTCACCAGAGTGAATAGCGTGATACAAAGTCCCAGCTAGGATAGTCAAAAGTAAACATGCAAGAGTTCTAAGACATTCTATACCACGTACGACGTAACACCCTAGTCATTCCTTAAAAATCCATATAAAGTCATATCGAAAGCTTCTCCATACCGACTGCGATCATCACCCCGCATAAGTCCCACGTGTCATCGTATGTGGTAAAACGAATACAGGATGATGACTCTTGGATAATAAAAATATGATAAACAGCAACGACAATCATACTCATGCAAAAGGACACAAACATAATCTCACATCTCGCATGGGACATACTGGGCAGACTAGGGACTTCGTCATCCTCGGGAGGATTGTTGACCCTTTGTTGTTGACTGTTTAGAAATGTCGTCGAGTCGACCATCGTGTAGGAACCATGTCCAAGACTGGCAAGCTCGACTGTAGTTTCTTGTTTAACAGCAACAATTCCTCCACCGCTTAATGAACCCCCACCACCACCACCACCGCCGCCACCACCACCTCCACCACCACCACCACCACCACC
>NW_014332921.1:192879-224509 GCF_000341935.2 Cephus cinctus | reverse complement strand
TTTATTTGAAAAAAAAAAAAAAAAACATGATTCTCTATATTCATATTTTTATCAGTGCTTCCAACCTTATCAACTTGTCTATGTTTACGTATATCGATATATATATATATATATATACACTTTTTTTTTCTCTTACCGGTGGTAACGACACTAGGCAGTACCCCAGTGGCAGTAACAGAGGGCGTGTCAGGTGCTACGGTATCGACTTGAGTTTGCGTTGGTCGTGGATCGTAGGCCGTCGTGCTGTCGACGTAATCCGCGCTGAGCTCGTAATTCGTTATCGCCTGATGATTGTAATAGCCCGAGGAGCCTGTACCGGGACCAGGAGACGCGTACTCGCTGCCGCCGTACGTGTAGCTGAAATGGCAAATAAGAAAGAAACATACAAATTAAAAGTATCGCATTCGCATATAACGTTTAATTAATTTATTTTTTTTTCTTTCTTTTTCTTTTCTTTCCTTGTCTCTCTAACGCAATCGAAAAGCCCAGAGAATCGGATCATCTGCTTTAGGCACCAGGAGACGACAAGTTTTTCGTGTCAGGATCGTCTTTCCTTGATCCGTACGGCAAATGGACCTCTACCGTGATGAGGCTTACAGTCATGAGATTTATCTTGTACTGACCCGCCGTTGTAGGAGTGATGCTGATCCGAACTGCTCGGGGTTTGGTGCTCGTAGACGCTGCTGTCCGGCGCCGTTTCGGATGCTGCCCTCATCTGCGCTCTATGAAATCTCACCTCGTCCTCCACCTTCTCCCGCTGCTTCTTCGACATCCGTCCAAACTTAACGGCTGTAACATTAACGGGATAGCCGAGCATTAGGCAAGCGCTTACGTACACGGACTGATATTAATTACGGGTACGCCGTTGTCTTATCTGGCGATAATTAGGCACACGATAAATATTAATGAGGGCGCGCACGTGTTGCGATTTACACCTTTAAGGTGGCTGCCTGTTAGGCACCAGTCGAGGTCACGTGTTACCATTAAAGGCTGCCGAAGCTTTCTCGCGGATCTCGAGGTCATCCGTGACCGATATGTGTATATATATATATATATATATATTGTATGAGCTCAGAGAGAATACCATCTCTGGTATCTCTGCATATGCTGACGACACAGTCATTATTCCTATGTGCCCCAAGACTCCAGAAAGGAGTAAAGACGGGCTGGCGACGTTGCCGATATCGAGGATATAAAGGGTGGCAAATAATACCAGTGATAATTAGGAAGAAAGGGGGATATGGCTGAGGACAGAGGAGCTCGCGCAATTAGTCGAGATAGAGAAGGGAGGCTGGATGATTTTCGGATTCTTTGAAACGACCAGACGACAAAGAGAGGTCTAACGACTTCGAATACAATCAAACCATCCGTAATCACTGGATATTAAATCTGCATGGCAAAGAACGTAGATCGCCGACTGGTCCGGGAACGGTGGATGCTGGGAAACAATTTTTAAGTCAGCGTACGACCATCCTAGCCGCAGGATGAGGTTGCTGATACCGGTGGGAGGGCGTTATGAACAATGGGATAAAAATTGGTGGAAAGAGGTGAAATTCCCGGAGGGTCGAGGAAATGCGAGGGAGAGGGAGAAGAGGGGGGGGGGGAAAGTAGAGCATTTAGAACGTCACGCTGCCAGAAGAGATCGTTAGGGGTAACAAAAAGCGTCGGGGGGCCGGAGCCGTCCATGCCACCTAGCGACAATATGCCGATTTTGAACGCGGTTTTATTTTGCAATAAAAAATAATAATAATCAATCAAATCTATGCCCTTTTCACGAATTCATCGTAGACGAACTTTGACCTCGCGTCCAACCCCTGCTCCGATTACGAAATCGTACTACTGATAACCACCGAGCCGAGGCCCGGCCAGCAGACCAACCTCCAGCTTTCCCATGAAGACACGAGTAAGAGCGTCCGAGAGGACCGTCAACCGACTTACCAAAGCCGCGCTGCTTAAATTCCTGAAACTTTAAGCAACCCCCCCCCCCCGGCTCTCCTGCCCCAAACTAAATACCATCAAACTAACAAACTTAAAGTCCCAATGAATATTCATAGAACAGAAGACAAGCCCTGCCAAACGCTTCTCGCAACAGCCCAAACGCGTCGATCGTGCCAGCGTACGTCGAAAGGTTAAAATAAAAAATCGTATCCCAAAATCCAATTCGATAAAACAACATAAACAGCGTTGGGCTCTGTTAAAGATCAAGGGGTGGTACGAAGAATTAACTTTTTGTCTTTCTCCTTCCTCCCCTATCCCCGTGTCGTCCCTCTCGCGCGGATCATCCCTACTTCGAAAAGAAAGCCAGGCGCATGCGCCGCGCGAGAACGCGGAAGCATAGTCCCTGGCTCGGTCGGTTAGGTTTGCCGCGTGACGTCACGGGACGCTTTACGTCACAATTCTGGCGAACCGCTAGCGCGCCCTCGGTATATATATATACACGTGCATAAGCACGTATGTATATATATATATATACAGAGAGGATGTTAACAGCGCGTCGAGCGAGAGGGAGAAGCACGTGACGTCAGACCAGCTGAACCGCTATGGGTATCGGTAGTGGGGGAACGCACAGGAGTGGGAACGGTTTACACGGCGGAAGGAGGAGCGGGACGGGGTTAGGGGAAGGGAGGGGAGGGACGACGTTGCATAGACGGGGAACGGTGGGAACAGGCGTGACAGGGAACGAGAAACGCGAAGGGTGATCGACCGAGTAGCAAGAGAGACGCCACCAGGAAGAACACGCGCCCGTCTTGCCTTGGTCTCTCCTATGCATTTTCTGGCCACTATATATAGGCGACACCGTACAGGAGGCTCTTATCACCGAGAACACCTCTGTATAGCCTGATAAACGACGCGCGTTGGCCGGTCGAATTTTTTTGAATGAGACGACCGAAATAGATAATCTCGAACAAAAATACACCGCGTCGCGGACGATTGTCGTTGTTTGTCAGCGACGTCTTTACGCGAGCCGAATATGGGAGAGGAGGGGAAGGAAGGGCCGTCCCCCCCACCCCAGCCGGTAAAAAATTATCCTTGACCGAAGAAAAAAAAATTTTTTTTTTTTTTTTAATTTCTTCTCCTTCACTATTTTTGAAACGGAAAAGCGAGAGGGTCTGGGTAAGTGACATGTTTTTACGAACAGGCAATTTTTTTACAGGTGCACAGAAATACGGATGCACTGTGAGAACTTCCGCGTGCTCGTACGACTCCGAGCTATAGGGTGATCGATATTTGCATGATGATTGATATGCTATATTTGACATAGAAAATGGGACAAATGAAAACAGACGTTTTCTATATTTAGCAATGCAATATTTGTTGCATGTGATATTCGTTTTATCGTTATGAATGTACGCTACTGTATACGGCGTGTACTGTTATACGAAAACGTAATAGCCGTGTGACATACGAACGTGCATTAAAAAAAAGAAAAGTACCGCTACGCGAATACATTGTGACGTAGGCGAAAATATAGGTCGCGAGAAGTCCCTCCACGAGTACAGGACGGGCGTTCTTTTTTAAAGATCGGGAATGACCTACGGGAAGCGTAAAAAAAATCGACGTTATTGACTGGCTATGCAAGTGACTATGCAATTTCCAATATTTCTCCTGTTAGCAGGAAAGACGAAAGTATCCTGAATCGAAGGCCTGGAAAAATAATTAAAAAAAAAAATATATCCGTGCGGGGTACAATCGGCATAGAAAAAGATGGCGTGACGAAAAATAAATTTTTTACGTCAATAACACTTCTTTGTTGGTTACGACGAATTTGCCTTGTACGAAATTTTAAACAATCGCCGTATGAAAGGTCCTGTAGCCTATACGTATAACATGGTCTTGCCTGCGTATAAGCGCTAAGGCACTAAAAACGCGCGAGCGATCGTAACAGAGTTTGATAAGCCAGCGAAGGGTGGGAGTCGTAGGAGAAGTCGATTCCGATAAGGGGTCATGCACCCCAAGTAGTACGCGTGCCACGACTAATGTCACTTACGTATATAAGCAGCAGCACCGATTCGAAAATATTTTCAATATGCGGTAGAGATACAACATAACCTGTAAGTTCTTTCGTAAGATTGATCCCATGCAGGTGAATATACGGATAGATAAAAAAAAGAACATGTTGTTATCGGATTACATAATCTTTCTTTTTTATCATCTATAAATCATCTCGTTTGGTCTTGAAACGCGAGTACTCGCCGTTACTTTAGTCAGTGCGTGAAGTTAGATTCTTTATATGTAGAATTAAAAAGACTGCACTCCGTTTGTGCTTACCAGTACCGTAAGAGTCATCTCCACGTGTCTAATGGCTTTTGAGAAAATGGAAAAATAAAAAAAAAAAACATCACTAGTCCAGTTTGTTTTTTTTTTTTACGAAATCCGAAATTAAAAAAAAAATATTTTATTGTACTAAATTTGTACCGCACAGCAAATTGTAACATCTACAAAAACGATCGAGATAAATGCGAATTACATCCTTTAAGGTCAATGTAAAATCGAATTTTCCGCTTTGTACCGTTGAAAATCAAGTGCTTTGCTGTAACGAAGCTGCAACCGTAACTACGTAATACTGTTCCAATTTGCTTATAGAAATTAATCTTCACAATGAAATCATCCAATTGAAGAGTCTTCCATTAAATATTATTGTGGCCGGTGGACCGTACGTCATAGTCGGATTGATTGGATATCATGGAGGAAAATGAAGACATGCGGTTGGTAATTACACAGGCTATGAAAAATGTATGCGACAATGAAAGGAATATGACGAACTATTAATAAAACCAAGAACCGTTTCAGACTACCGCCATGTAAATCCTATGCGCATACATAAAAAGTGATGGTCAGTAAAATTGACAACCGCGAAAGCAATTCGATGAAACATTGATAAGCGAACTTGTGTAGCGATAAGAGAGAAACATAAAAGCCGTGAATATAGTTAAAAGTAATTAAGAAATTTTTCGGATTAATTTTTAAGAATGAACAAATATTAAAACCTCGTCATTGTACCATATATAGTTCAAAATAAAATATAAATATTGTAAATAATAAAATTATTTTTTTTTTCAAAATCAAAAAAAGTCTTCAAATCAAATTTTAGATTAGAACCACGATACTGACCCTAATAAAATATAAAATGTAAATACTGCATATAGTACCAAAAATATGTTCAAGATACAAGAGAAACGTTTAAACAATTGTGTAAAAAAAGGGTTAATAAAGGAAAATTGTAAATTAGTATAAATAATTTAAGTATTGTAAATGTTATACCCTCATAGAAATTTCCCAGTCGTTCCCTTGAATGATAAAAAGGCTCTGGCGGAACCTAATCTAGGCATACCCAATAATGAAAACTTAACTAATATTTGCCGTGGCCTGCACAAGTTCGCTAAACCCCTAAACTACGTCAGGATTCCCAACAATGAAAATTTATCTGGTCCCGAATTAGGCAGCTCGCCTGGATGTAAATCTAAGTTCAGTTCAGACAATTTTCACGTTCCAGTGACAATTTTCTGATAGTACCTCATCAGCTGTCAGGACAGAATTAGCGTCTTCTAATCTGCCACGAGAGTCATAAAATATAAAAAAAAAAGAAGATTCAATAATAAATAATTATTGACTTGTACTCCGTAGTACAATAAACAAGATAGCCAATACAAGTCGCTAAATTACTTGGAGAGTCGATTTTCGACTGTGCAAAGCAGAAAACTCAATTTTCCATTGACCTTAAAGAACGCATTAATTTCCATCGTTTTTGCCAAAATTAAAATATACTCTGCGACACAAGAATTTACAAAATTAGGTACAATAAAATTATTTTTTTTTTTCAAATATTGGATTTAAAAAAACTGGGTATCCACAGCTCACGGTTTCACGTGTGAACGAAGCTTTACGTCATTCGTAACCAGTAGCCGCGATCAGCCGACGATCCACGAGTGCACTTCAATCCGTCTCCGGTAACGACGTTAAATATTTCGGCGATTATCGTGCACGACGACGTTAATCATCGTAGAGTGAGAGTACGCCTTTACATTATAAAATTTCGGATATCGGGTCTGGCTCGAAATATTTAATAAAAAAATACGACACGTACGCATCGAGTATTCGTCACATACGGCCGTTCATAAGATATTTGAATCGAAACACAGGTACAAGTGATGCCTAGAGTAAGGAGTCTCGGCGGGCCGTGCCCCGTACGGCGAAACGAAACGTCGCCTGTACTTGGCGCGAGACTCGACCGAGTCTCTTGATCGTTCCGGAATCATTTTAATCGTCGCTCGTCGCCCAGCGCGCGAACGTTTAAATATTTGCGATCGGTCAGCAATGTGAAGAATCGCGCCGAAACTATAGATTATCATTATCTGGTATTATTCTTTGATAAATACACTGTATCTTTGCACTCGGCACATTAAACAAGGTAAAAAGAGCTTGGTCATGTTCGAGAGACTAGAAGAAATATTTTGTTCCCCGATGACGTCATACGCATCGTGATATAAAAATCGGAAGGAATCGAGGATAAAAAAAAAAAGAGAATTCCTAATCGTGGACTTAATCGCGTGAATTTTAATTTGGGACTAAAGATGTGCCAGCCTCGCTATATATATATATATATGTATATATTAATATACACAGTGTCAATTTAACCCAAGTATACGTATATAACGACGCGTTAAGAATTTTCCTAAAATATGTTTTTTTTCCTTCTCTTTTTTTCCTTCCTCTTTCTCTTTTCAAAAGTTTCCACGAATTTCGTAGCCAATGAGTTTCTCGGAAAGCGAACGTCAACCACACACGTGATTTATCTTACACCAACACACGTCAATTTGTACCGGGGTCACCACGCTTTATGAGTTCAATTCATGTGAGGTCCATTACTGGACTGCGAAAGACCGCCAGAATCTTTCGCTCTCGCCCTTTGCAGCCACAGACTGCGCAGTGGTTCTCAGTCTCGACTTGAAAAACGCGACGTCAGCGGTGCTCAACCACACAGTTCCATGATAACCATTAGGTTTCCTGCTTCGATAAGGTCAATCGGTTGGGGTCGAAAATTTTTTTTTTTTTTTCAAAAACTCACCATCTCTGGACATGCCGAGTCGTAGGCACTTTTGCAGCCGACAGTACTGACATCGGTTTCTGTTTACGCGATCGACCACGCAATTCTTGTTTCGCGGACATTGGTAGTTCACAACGGACGACTGGGACCTCCTGAAGAATCCTTTGCATCCCTCGCAGGTGATAACCCCGTAATGGACGCCGCTGCTCTTGTCGCCGCAAACTTTGCACGGGATTATCTCGATCTGGGCTGTAATGAAAGTGAGAAAAAATTTTCATTGGATTAACGAGGGTACGATAATACAGACCCACATATATATACAGTATTGTTCACGGGAAACGCACCAGCTGAAATTGATGACAAACAGCTATTTCCATGAATCATAGCAGCGTGATAACGAAAAAAAGAAAGAAAGCGAATTAACGCGATAACATTATTAAAATCAGGAGCTTCGCAATCTTCCATATGTTTAACAAGGTTAAACAAATGCCTGGATTAACGAAATTTTTGAATCGCGCCCAACCTGGTACGTTTTCCGTGAACAACCCTTGTATACAGATATAGATAAAATAAATAGATCAATATCGAACAATCAAAATCTCATAATCCGGCATATACGCTGCAATCGATAATTGGAATTCAATGTCGAAAATACATCTCATAGCTCTCTGCATTACCGACAGAGCCAAAGCCACCAATAAAAAGTCCATTCTCGTTCGATAGCCAATAACGGAACGTGTCAATGATCTCATATAAAAGTATCTAATTTATCCCAAACTGTCTTAACGAGCCACCCCGTACATGGATTCTTCACGTAACAGTCTCCTGCTACGATAATGCTGCCGAGCCCTGGAATGCCGGTGAGTCGAGTACGATAGGTCACTTCCCATGCGTGAATTACAATCTTTTCGCGGAACCAATGAACATCGGCATATTATACGTACACGTAATCAGCAGTGGGGATGCTATTATGGTACACGTGACTCTTATCATGGTAACGTGAATGGACGGAACAGGGAAGCGCAGCAGGTGAAGCAGAAAGGTATACAAGAAAACCCGTTACCAAATTTCTTATAAGATTCGACGGAATCCAGTGTCTCAATGTGCGTTCACAAAGAAATGCGTGGAGCGATGGAAAAATAATTTGACTTATTTTCAAACTCACGTCGTTGTCCCTACCGAAGACTACTAACTCGGAGCACTGCTTATCAAAGCCGTAAGGCCGTATTCGCAAGGCGACGGCAAACCGCGAAAATTATCTCACTGAATTTGCCCCTTATCGGTGCTTGTGAGACGAACTTAATTCGGATACGACTTTGGAGTATCGTCTTAATATGGATTTAGATTACGTTATGAAAGCACCTTGTGTATATATATATATATGTAAATTCAGACAGCACGAGGAGGTACGTCACAGTAACAAAGGAATAGAATAGGGGATACGTACAAGTGCGAAAAAATCATGGTATACGTATGTACGTGCATCAGTCACGAGAGTGACGCGTGAACCATATGAGGGTTCGTGTTATGAGATTTTTGAAAAAAATTTTTATTCATGACTTGAAGAGGTGAGAATTGTTGCATTAATTGAAAATGGCGTGATTGTTGTTTTTCATATTTTTTTTAACAGCGGCTGATTTTTCTTCATTTTTTTTTTTTTTGATTGTTTTGTCTACCTCGTATGGAATTGGCTTGTACTCGACGATCATCCAGAATGGTGTTGCTGGGACTTCCGGTTTGATTTGACGGTCCTGTTCTCGCTTCCGGCGGTTGAGGGCTGGTGCTATCTGCGCCCCAAGTAGGCCCACCGAACACTGACAGATTTCCCTCCATTTACGTACTATCACGATATCATCTCCTTGGCACCAATGTTTTATCCTGTGATTTACGTCATACGGCATATTAGGCCATTCAAAGTTTCGAGCCCGTACGATTTCGTTCACTTTGGCTCGCTTAATTTTCCAAACTTTTATTTCTTGCTTTCGATAACAATGCCCGCACTCGTCGCAGAGTTCGAATTAAAAAATTTGTGTTAACGGAAGAAAAAAAAGAAAGGGCCAAAATTTCTCGACACGGTGCGAGAATAAACGAAAATTTATATTTCAAGCGACCGGTCACTGTTTATCGCGAGATCGGGGATAATCTGTGAAAAAAATGTTGACAAACGACAAGAGCAATAAATTGTTCCGTATTGTTAGGAGGGAAGAATTTTTTATGAAAAAAATAATATTTTTTATTGCTACTCTCGTTCGTTACTCTTTGTTAATCAAGGCAATTTCTTTAGATACTCGAGTCTACGATTTTGAAAATATAGTCAGAGAGAAATACATGGTGTTATATGCGAAAACTTTACGCTTATCCGCTCGATTAAACTTTACGGTTACTTGAGGTTACTCGGATATATGTGAATGATCGTGAATTCATGTGGAATCCGGAAAACGACTCGGCCACATCCGCAAGATACGATAGGGAAGTTGAAGAAAGATGGAGATTCTCCTAAGAATAAAATATCGTCGTCAGCCCTTAGACTCGCAAAGGGGAGCATGAAAAGTTAACGGACGATATGTAAGCGCACCCTAAAGATTTTGTTTACGTGTACGGTAACTAGAAAGAAAAGTTAAAAAAAAAATGGATACAAGTTCAAAACTTCATTTTCGAAATTTCCAGCCTCAGAAACTTTTTATTTCTCATACGTTTCAATAAGAACACCCGGTACCCGTGTTTATAAGTATTCTCAAGGAATGCATAGAGATAAAGGGAGAATTAAAAGAAAAAACAATATTGAGATTCCTATGAGATAAAAGAAAGATGGCCTCCTTGAGGTACCTACTGCAGGAATAGGCGTGGTATTGTCCGTGCTTGACGATGCATTGTTAAATGAACGTATCCACTAAGGAGGTCTTGGGTCTATTGTTAAACATTATAGTCCAGGGACTCTAGCAGGTATATAGTATCACGACGCCAACTAGATATTGCGACCTTACTGTTCTGACAGAAACATTTTTTTCGGTTTGATTACGCGATCTTTGAAAAAGTCTTCGTAAGACTTTACGCTTTGTAGGATTTACACGTCGAGGTTGTTTGACGCGAGAAAGGAAAAAAAAAGAGTGAGAAAAAAGTAAATGGAAAATTTGGTGGAATTTTCAGTTTCCTCTTTACCGAAGCCAAAGACGCTTTGTCGTGAGTATCGTGTGTTGTGGGACACTAGCGCCGCTGGTAGCGTTGAGGCGCTTGCACCATATAGTCAAACATTACATAACCGAGAACGATGAACCCAGAGTACAGTCACCTAACACGCTTGCATCTTTAACGTATAAAGCGTCACGGAGCAGTGCGGCTGCAGAGAAAATTTTCAAAATACAAATCTATGTATATAAAAGCGAGAGGGTGATTTTTTTCAAAATTATATCGAATACTTCTTTCAGCCAACTTTTATTTCAGATCCTATAATCAGTCATGCCGCTTGGTACGAGCAGTGGAAGTTTTACTTTTTTGTTATTTCAAATGACTGAAAAGCAAAATTTTTTAATATTCAAATCCAAGACATTATATATGTCACGTGGTGCGTGTAAACGTGCGCTTAACACGAGAATACTTTTGTTCATTAATTTTCGTAATGTTGCTTTAATATTTTTTTTAATCGGTATGCGACTTGTCGAAAAAAATTTATTTATAAGACTGTATTACCTAATACGTGTTTTGTCGAAATCATAGGTATTACGTGAAATATGTCTTCGACGTTTTAACTGTTATGATACAATGGACACCAAACTTCTACTTGCTTTCTTTTTCCTTAGCTTCTCTCCTTCGTTAATTATCTTGCTACGGCTGTGCACTTCGTGATTTAAATCCGTCGAAATCCTTTTGTAATTTTAGGTTATCGGCTAACTTCTCTCTTGACTCATACAATATCTTGGATTAAAAGAGGATTAATAACTATCAAGACTTTCAAGCATAAAAGTATCACCAAAATATTCCTGTATCCTCCTGTAACGACACGTGTGAACGTTAACGTATAATATATTTCAATATGTTGTTATAAACGAAAAAGAAATTCTGTAAATACAGCCAAAAATATTCCTTAAGGAATATTCACAGTAACCGTGTCTACATAAAACACACATGGATGTTCTGTATATGTGCAAGAACAAAAGCAATCAATAGATCAATCGTAAACGTCAATAATATTGTCTGGCCCTTACAAATTCAAAATATATTGTCTGCGATAAACAAACAAAGGATCCATTCATCGATCTATTCCTATTTAAAAAAAAAGAGAAAAAAAAATTCTATTCAATTCACGTAACCGAAAAATTACACGGAAAAACAAATTCTCATATTTCTTCCAGAAGTCCTGATCGAAGTATCGACTGTGCGAAGTATAATATAACGAGGACGTGTAAATATCGTCACGGAAACGAATGTATACTTCCACTTTTCGTAAGTAGGCACCGACGAGAGCGTGGACCAGGACGATAATAAATTTATAGAATCAAAGAAACACAAAAATCACTAGACGTATTGAAGCTCTGTGCATTTCTCTCTTTCTCTCTCTCTCTCTCACTATCACTCTATATATATTTCGTCATTTTCTTCAAAGTGTCACAAAACAAAACCCCATCCTCGAGCACGAGCTCGCATTCGCAAAGTGCGTCGTGGAGTATTTTTACAAGGGATTCCTCGTGTTGCGTGGAGTAGGCCGAGGCCGGATTCAGGGCGGGTCGTCTCCGTGGAGGTGATACAGAGAGACGAGACTCCCGGTCGAGCGACCAAAAGAAGTTTTTCAGCGAATAACGGAATTAGGCGTTGTCGCCGTTAGTAACAAGCCATCGGGAGTTTTTAGTCCGAGTTTTTGCCGAAGTCACGTAATTTCAAGACGATTTTTCACCAGAACACATCCGTTCACGGATCCCATAGGACAGGCGCACTTTGTTTCAGTAAAATTAAAACCACCGACACGTGCGTGTACATATGCACAGACGCGATCACCTTATGTTATCTTATGACGATTATTCCATCCACTGTACACTAGGTTCACGAAGATGCCACAAAGATGACGCTGATGACGATAGCAACAGGGGTTGACGAAATAACACGAAGGAGGAGACACTTGCACGTTACACCGGGCGTCTGTCCACTTCGATAAAACGCACTCGGCACCGAGACGCCCTAAACCAGGGAACGAGATACGACGTAGAGACGACGAACTTCTCACGGCACACACTACGGACACGAGTTCCTCGCTTAAGAATTCGGGAATTGATCTCAAGACGGACAGGTACACCCGCGACGGATAAAACAAGCGGGGACTGCAGGTCGGTCCCCCCGAGTGGGTAACCGGCAGCCGATACGACGCGCGCCCCGGAAAAACGCGTGGAAAGCCTCGAGAAGCATGAATTTTTTGGGGTTTGGTGAACCGAGAGAGGTTTTCGGGGACCAGCGGAGCAGCCTGGCATCTCACAATATGTCAGAACCCCCACCACACGACCGCACTGTAGCAGGTCACTGAACTGTGCGCCTCCGCCGATGATGGCCGAGTGCCTATCCCCACCAGAACTAAAACCTATCGCGCCCCCACCTGGCGGACAAGAAACACGAGCGTTCCCGAGCTTGGCCGAACCGTTACGAACGCGTACGCGCGCTTTCCGACGTGTCGCACTCGAAAGTCTACGAAGCGTTAGATTGCTCTGCTGGTTTTAGTTTTGCTTTGCAACGTCGGGAGCCTTTGTTATTGCCCGAGTGAATTTAATTACCTCTTTTAGATTGAAAAATGACCCAACCGTTTTTCTCTTATCGCTTACGTGGCTACGGGCCTATGCATTGAGGTTGGGTGTGCATGATGGCTACACAGGATTGACGGCGAGACTTGTGGCGCGTTCACAGGGGCGACGCCCAGCGCCTGCGTTGCGAACCAGGGCGACGCACGTGCCTGTCTGTTCGGCGGGATCGTGAAACGGAATTGTTCGCGGTGGAGTATGTGACGGTGGTGGGACGGCGGAGCGAAGGAGGATTAATGGACGGTGGTGGAAAGGCGTCCCGAGGAATGATGGAGGATAGGACGCCTGCGGCGTCGTATGCAAACAATGCTATCGATAAAGACGGGTAAGTGTGTGGCGCAGTGACACGCGCATCTACGACGATGCAACTTCCCCTCGTTTTACGTTGGTCGCGACGCACTTTGAACGGCGACACGTTTCACGCGAGATCGTTAAACGAATCCCGTATTGCCGCTGGAACGAAAATAGACGGTTTACGCTATTTCTCGCGATACATCAGCTTCCTCCTTGCGGAAGTGCATACGGGTATATGGTTTTACATGCGTCTACGTAACGCGTATACGTGTGACGGATCGAAAAAGACATTCAGAGGCAATGACCATTTCATATGGAATTCTCGTGTCACATTTTTGTTACGTTATTTAAATTTTTTATTTTCTATTTTCACGCGGAATACTTCCACCGCCTCACTGCTTTCCGTGACTATGGGTCGACGTACTTATGCCCGCTGAATGAAACTGTACGTGAAATTCGAATTCCGCCGATTTCTCACTTTGTCGAGCCACAGGAAGTGAAGTAGCTAGAAAACCCGCGACTTCCGAACATGATGGCGTCGCGAGGCCCAACCGATTACACGGAAGGGAACGTGATTGTGCGGCAAATAGAATAATTGGAAATTGATTAATTGACCGAAGAAGTATACCTATTGCATACATACATACACAGAAACATAGTGATCGGTTAGTAATCGTTAAATTTTCATAGCCGATATTTCCTGGCTGGTTTTCATCGATACTCTTACCGTGCACTGATTGGTCCATCTATATGACGCAATTGCATCAACATAGATATACAATAGAATGAACGTTCGCAATATTTCCATCTCTGTTACAGAGCAATGATACTATTGATAACGTTTCTGTTATTTACCGATAACGACGTTAATCTCAAACTAAACACGGAGCGTCTCGATGCCGCGCGTCGATGCAATTTGCGTCCTTCATTTCCACGCGGCGCAACGTCCCGCCGAATAATAATTTCCGTTTATTGCACGGCTCCGTAAGTTCTCGCGCTAATAGCCAGGCCCTATAACTATTCGCAAGCATTGCCATTTCCGTGAGCACATGCGAATCGGATAATTGCACATGGCTCCCAGCTACATCCAATTCGTGCTTCCTCTTTTATGTTAACTATATGAAACGGAAAACTTTACTCGTAACGTTCGGCCGGCCATTAGTAACTACATTCCGAGTATAGCATGTAACCTATGATAGTTGTGGTCAAGATAATTAAAATGATTAACATATAAATTTTCTACATATTCAAAAGTTACATATAAAACTAAATACATATATAGACATTTTTTTATTTTGTATTTAATTTTTCTCTCTTTTTTCCTTCCTTATCCTAATATATTTTTTATTCTCTCTTTCTCTCTCTCTCTCTCTCCTTTACCACCGTCCGGACCTTCTCAGCCAGCTTCTCGCATGTTGCATAACCGGCCACGAGGTTGCCAACCTGCAGGACGTAATACTCTATAAATACCAGAAGAAATAAATAATTGTGCAGCTGAGTATCCTGGTGTATTCAGTGTAAAGTAACTATATGGTCACCCTAGGGATATTCCCCAGATAGTTACAAAATCCATTGTCGAATAAGAATTTTATATTGAAAATATGATTTTAAAAAATTATCTCACGCGACACGATATATCTGCCGAGTCCATTAGTAGACGTTAAACAGGTACGTATAAAGCCAATCAAGATGGGCGTGAAAAAATTTAACGGGTGACTAGGAAAAAAAAATCTGATTATAAAATCAGACACGTTATTCCTATTACGGTGTACGAACGATACGTCATGCAATAGGAAAGTATATTTGAATGAGGTCAATACGAAAAATGCTAATACATTTCGAGCTACTACACTATAAAAGCCATAACGAAACGAGTGCATCTACTCCTGAGTCACAGGTTACTATTACGGATGACTGGTTTACTTATCAATGATTGCTCGCGAAAAAAATTCGCATAACGAAATGCAATAGCGCGTATAAATCATCGAACCGGGAGTGTCGTCAAGTATCTCCCGCGCCCGAGAGAGACGCCTGGCGTCGTTCGTAGCGACCGACGCTCGTTTCTATGTTGGTAAACAAACTCTCCCATTCTAAAGATATCTTCGTAGTATCCTTGGGACACTCGTAATATCCTTGTCCTGATTGATCGGTCGGCCGGCGAAAAAGAGTGACTGGTTGATTGAAAAAGTAAATAAATAAAAAGACGTCGCGACGTCCTGTAATTATTTTCATTGCACGCAGACGCTTCAAGTGATACAAATTTTAATTGTCACTCCGAAAGGACACTGCAAGCCGATAACACGACGATCAGGATACCGAAGGAATTTTTGGCTTATCTTTTACGACCATTTGTTTTATCCACTGCTGCGGAGACGTTATGTTGATATACGTAGTCGCTATAGATATCGTCCGTGTCGTTCTAATGCAATCGGCACGATTTATGCGTACGATTTTGCGCAGTCCCACAGAAAAGGCGATGTCACTAGATAGCTTGCCGATATTACACGAATATTTATGTACGTAGACACGTTCTACGTTAGCACCTATGTCCGCCATTACGTCCTCTATGGAGTCTCAGACGTCCCACGAGGAAAGCGTTATACGCTTCTACCGTAGCTACGCGCCCGCCATCTGTGCGAAATCGTACTGAACCTCAGTCTGAACTTTGGCGAGTCTCCCGAAGGAGAAGCGGCCATTCGGCTGTGAGACGCCGAAGGTTACGGACGGGTGTTAGAGAAGACGTATTTTTATTTCAATAGCAAATAACTTTTGACTATTACAGATGCACTATGATACCCTTTGTTTGAAGTATAGAAAATATTCCAAATAGACAAATTAGATGCCGTTTAAAGGTAGAGGCTGTCTTGCTTTTTTGTTAATTGCACCCTTACGCTACCCCTAACAAATGGTCATCGCTCTTGATAATGTATAATAACACGGCCACAGTACTCCCTAATGTAGTTTCGCGAGTAAAATGGAAATACGTAATTGAATTAGGGGTGGAACTTGATAAAAGGGATGCTGGAGGTGTCTGTTTTTATTTTCTTGGTCTTTGTATGTCTGTAGTATCTATAGGTATGCATAATGAGAAAGCCAAGAAAGTTCTTAGGCAGTGTCTCGTAGTACGATATGTAGATGTACAGTCTGTATAAAAATATGAAAAAATTATATATGAGTTCGTACACCTAATTAGGATTGCGTAACGATGCGGCTGACAGAAGGGGTGTACTGGTTGCCATAATAAATAATAATTTAACCCAGAGGGTCCACAGGGTGCGGCATAGTCGTGAGTGAAAATCGAAGCTATTAAACTACACCCTAAGAAGTTCCTGATGGGAGGATTAGTTTTCGTAAAATTAAATGCCCGCCACCCCAGAGTATCAGTTTCAATGGTATCCAGGTGAATGCGCATACACAATAAAAACTTGTGGCAAACTGGTAAAAGGGGGTTGTGCAAGAATCTCCCTAAGTGGACTGGAATAAAATATAAAGAGCGTAGAAACTCCAGTCACGTGGTCGTTGAGAGAGTTTGGCGCCAATTTCAAATTAACGAGATAAGAGGGGATGGTTTGCGCAGACTGGCGTTACCTATATACAGAGGGATTCCCTTTCACCCTTATGACTAAACTTCCTCAGGGATATCCTTGGGAAGAATTTACTCCGGCGAGGAAGTGACGCAAAGACGCCGAGGTTGGGCGAACGCACGAATTGCACTCGGTAAATCCAGCTAGAATAGATATCGCCCATTGCTCCCTCTTAAATCTTGCAGAACGAACGGATGGGGGAGTGTTGTGAATCGCAGTGCGAATGTGGGTCAGACTGGAAAATAGCCAGTGCCACGTAGGTGAGTTCACGTAGCTGTAAAGTCGATCGCGGGGCATTGGTGTTAGATTTATCCATACATATTTGAGATTATATATAAATATATACATACGAACGTCAGTACGCTAGTTGTTGAGCGAACGAGGATTTTGCACGAAGAAGTAACAATGCCAGAGGAGAAATATGCCTACTGCTAATGTTTTTGAGAAAACGAGAAAAAAAAATAATTTATTTTCACTGGTTTACGTATCAGTATTATTGCACGCGTTGTAGATAGCCCTGTTATAATGGTATAGGAAAAAAGTATGGGTTAAGATAGTTAAAAATGTATCCGCTAGCCGTTAGTGGCGCCACTGGTTACCTAGGAAGGTACCGAAGAAAAAGTTGTGTGGCGTCTCAGTACGTTTTTCTTTGGCTGTACGGAGGGAGCGATAAAAATTGCACAAGAAGTCGACCCCCCACGTAATTCGAAATGCAAACAACCCCAGGTATGCCGTGTGCAACTCAAATGAGCCCGAGCGCTCTAGACAAGAATGACCGTTACAGTTTCCTTAAGCGAAACTGTGTGGCAACGATTGCGACATCGTATCACGGCACCAGGTAGAAACGATCGTCCTGCTCCGATGCCAAGCTCGTTAGGAATCCGAAAAGATTCTCGAATTTGGGCCGCGGTACGCGAATAGCTTGAATCTTAAGTGAGCCGACTGTATGTCTTCCGCCTGGTTTCGATCTTATTCAATCTTCCACGGTTAGATATCTCTAACGATACGTTTAAGTATTAGGGCCGTTAAGCGGCAGACGCTGTTCAGAGGTTATAACAATCCGTAAGGCAGCGACAAAACACAGGGGCACAATGGATACGCGTATTAATAGATAAATGTAAAAGCATAGTTGGAGATCCCATAGGAGGAAATCTGAACGTAGTATTCACACAGAGATATTGAAATATTTCACGGTATTTAAATAAGTTTCAATCGCAACGGTTTTTCGAAATTGAATAGGGATACGTTACAGTCACGCCTACTGCTAAGCTTCCTCCTCCGTTACGTTCCCGTTTGAAGCTTTCATCGTATAGAGGCAGTCCGTACGAATTCCACGGTATAATGGAGCCAAGTAAACGTGGATGCAAGGTGCAAGCCCGAAGCTTCGCGTGAAAAGCCAACGTTTTTCCGGCGGTCAATACGAAGCTGGCGCTGCCGACGGAAGGTTAGTAACTTCGACGGTGAACGACCGAGACATCTGCGCATGCGCCGGTACGCCGCTGACCCAGATGCTCAACGTGATTGCCGCTCGGGACTTTACGCCGATCTTCGTGCATTCCCGTACGGCGCGGGCGCCTCATGACTGACCCACATCGCATCGCGCCACTTGCGATCCGCCGTCAGAGCGCGTCGTACCGTGAATATTTCGACAGGATGCCGCGATTTTATTTGGTTTGTCTTTTACATCCACGGTAACATATTTAATTTCTATTGTCATTTCAAATTCAAACTTACACGAGGATCGCTCGTGGCTTCTCCGTACGTCTCTGTATCTTACGTAATAATCGTTTCGTTGATTTCTACCGTATAATGTCACGTATACGCGGAGCGGGTTTACATAAAGTTTTGGCAGGATTGGATTAACGTGATTGTAGGACACGGGTACAGTCGCCAATGGAGTTTCGCGAATTTCCATACCCAGTATCTTGGGGGGTCTCTGTCGTAACGGTTGATTGCTCGTAAACCCGAAGACACGTAAATGCACGGGATATACAGATATCGTCGTATAGGTTAGGTTACGGCAGTCTGCTGTATCATAGCGTGTTTGATGAAACTGCCATTAAAAATTATATTACCCGTAACGGTTGCATCGGTAATTTAATTTTGTCATGGAGTAAAGTGGGAGAGATGCGCGCGCATCCATACTGAAACAATACGAAATCGCAAATGGCGTTGATTTCGTGCTGGTAAAGAGTTTGAAAAATGACAAATTAATATATATATATGTCTGGGTAACGAGCAAACGTTACGTTACGCAATCGCATGGGAAATCTCATATGATCCAATGGAATTCGTAACGTAATTACGGCGTAATCACGCAATCAGAGTCTCTTTGTCTCGTGAGCGTCTTTTTCGTATTACCCAATAGCGTAATCTTTTTCAACAGTATATTGTGACGCGTATCTTCTTCCAATTTTTTTTTTTTCACTTCCTTTCACATCTTATCTCCTTCCCACCCTTTTACGCTCGCGTACTGTTTTACAGCTCATCGAAAAGCTTTTCGTCCACCTTGAATAAACGTCGAGCTCGTGTAAACAGACGGAGAAATCACAAATAAAATTTCGAAATCAGCATGGCGCACCTTATTTCCAGTAACGCACAAGTTTACCTGCCTCACGCTTTAGCATCCGCCTTTATACGTCATTTGCAATTTCGCAACCCCTTTGCCAGGTTGCTGAAGCTGAAACCGAGTTTACAAATAAGCGCGAAGTACGCGTTAAGGGTAGAAATCCTGAAAGAAGGAAAATTGTCCGACGTAAGAGAAATAATTTTCATAAAAAAAAAAAGACACCTCGCGTCTATCGTGACGCAATGCATTTCTCAGAATTATTCATTATATTAATTTTTTTTTAAATTCGTCACCGGACTCATATCTCCTCATTCCAGTAATTAATTTTTTTTTATAAAAAAAAATTTATTAACCTCATTTTCACGAACCGAAAGATACCTCGTTACGCATCGGCTTCCTGGATTACAAGTTCCCGGATCGTCCAACAGTTTGACATCCGCATACGGAGATTGGTTTCCGAATGCCAAATCGTGTGTGGTGAAATTTAGAAAGCACGCCCGCATCGACGCCATCGTCTGTCCGCCGGACGCAATTGCGTGGCGACTCGTGCGTATAAAAGTCATTCGTGATTTGTGCCTGCATCGGTGTACGTATGCGTATTACGTAGTCATGACAGGAGCGGAATTGTTTTGGACGGAATTGCCTTTCGAGAAGTTTCTTTACGGTGGATTAATCTAGATATATCATATGTATAACCCATATATATATATATGATAAGTATACGTAAAATCTAGATCGGTCTGGATGACGTCCCAGATTCGTCAGATGACGAAGAGATGATACTCTGGATGCGGGGAACTCTAGCGGACAGTTCTCCACGCTTTGAAACAACTTATGCCAATGAATATGATGATAATGGACGCCTTACTGACTCGTTACGTTGAGTAGTTGCAGCTTCAGCGTAGCTGGTGCTTTTGAAGTAGAAGAGAGAGGGGGGAAGTTGGGTAGGGGGTGCTTTGTATTTTTTGATTTTAGTAAGCATGCATGATAAAGGATGCTGCGAGTCGAGTGACGAGACAATGAACCAACTTTTTGGAATAACCAAGAATCGCCCGCTTACGTACCATCTCCTTCGTGCGTTCGTAAAAAGATTAAAAAATTCCGCCAAAACGAAAAAAAAAATTATCACAAAACCACTACTCGTACAGTGACACCCATTCTTTTAAAATCCACTGATAAGGTACAGTCACGAAAGAAATTTTTTTTTTTTTTCAAAATTCTCAATAGTCAACGAAGCTAACCTCAAAATTTCACTCGTCCCTTATAAATTCTTCCAGTAGCCGCAAACTCCCGAAAAACCTCAAATCTCGTAGAGCCAATTTGCAACCGCGCCAATACCAACAATCCACCCCTGTCCAAAAATCGATGTATTATTTATTTATCGACAGTTGGCAAAACTAGTTTAGTCAGCATGCCGTCCAACAGGCAGCTACGAATGCTAGCATAATGGGCGATTGCGAAAGGAGCGTAGCGTGCAGTGTCGTAACTTTATCAGCGAAGGACAGCCTCGTGCACGGTCGCTGAACTGCAACAAGCCGAATTTTACAGTCGAACAGGAACAAGGTTAACTTTTTTTTTTTCTAACTTTGTCCGAACCTCGAATATACCATAACGGTATAAATAGTACAAAAAATTTCTTTCATTTATCGTCAAGATTTAAAATACGTTTTTAACAGTACACCCACAGTGTTACCAGTGTCTGGCCCGGTACTCACCGTTACTACTGTACAACCAACGGACAACGCAGGCTCTGACAATTAAAACAGTATTAAAGTACCCATATTCGTGAAGCGGCTTGTCCCGTTATAACTTTACATGTAAATCAAATAAATAAAAGTAATGCTCGGTTAAACGTCAGTTTCGTAGCCTATTAAATTTCCCTTACGTTTATTACGTGCACTGTCGATTAAACAATATTTTCTTTCTCATTACGAACTGTCATACTGAGTTTGCGTAATAACGATGCGTAAGAGGGTATACAGCAGTGGACTACGGTATGGATCTGTTGGCATGCAATTACCATGTGTTATATATATATATTTCTTTGTATATCGATACCTTAAAGGTACGTTCACACAGGTAGCAATTAATGTCGTTATTTACCGTGTATACATTTTTTTTTTCGTAGGATCTTGACTAATTGTTTAATTGTTTTATCGTATCACGCGTTAGCAGCCAATTACGTATAGACGGCCGCAAAAGTATTTTATCCTTATTTCACGAAATTGCGTGCAAGCCCCAAGGGATTCGAAACTGTTTACGTTACGCGTAAGAAAACCAACGCCCCGTTAAGAATGAAAAATATATATATCTAGTGTGCTTTACGATAACGAGCAATTACTTTGGCTCTGATGTACTTATTACATACGGTTAATAGGAGCCGCTGGCCTACGGGATATTTTACAATGCACGAACGCGCGTTCCTTACCGACTGCATGCCAAGCGAAGCCTTTACGCGCGTCTATGAAGAATTTTCTTTTACCCGAGTCTTCTACGCTGACCCCATACGTTATTGGCACATCGATACCGCCAACCACCATACAAATTAAGTGCTATTTAGCGGCTATCGAAAGGGAAGCTATACGGTCGTTCGCGATTGCATAAAGAAAAAAAAAAAAATTAGAGTACACGATGACGAGGACTGATTTGAATAATTATTAAAAAGAGAAAAAAAATTAAAGACAAGCACGCGAGCGTAATACAGTCCGATTAAAGAGACGATATGGACAACTGTCATTAAATCACAACAGCGTGTCAAAACAACGTGGTCTCGAGCCGTGTTATGACGTTTGACACTTTAAAAAATTTTTTTTTTCAAAATTTGAAAATCATCTTTTCTCAAAACACATAAACTGTATGCACTTGCCAGCATTTTCCCTGCTTCTTCTCGGCCCTGTAGCCGTCATTCTACATGCGTAAACGCGCGACGTCCGCGCACACGTCTCTTTTCTATACGCGTTAATATATATATATATAGGCATATGAGTGCGTAGCACGCGTGTATATCGGCCGGTTGGCAAGAACCCGGGGTGTGTTGGTAAGCCTGTATATCGGCGCGCAGTGCATGCACCTTCGTGAAGTGTGGGTGACGCCGATACTGATGTTGGCGCGTCAGTGTAACTGGGTCGCGGGTTCGACAACTTCAGCCAAGGCTGCCTAGTCAGTGACTCTCAACCGGCGAGTGCAGTTTTACCGTTGCGTTTATTCGTAATATGGAATTGTGCCCGAAATCAGGCATTTCAGCTATATAACGAGCAAGTACTTAACTAATGGATTGGGGTTAGAAAAGAAATCGATAGAAAGAGAAATACGGACTGACAGAAGGAATAACGAATAATCGATGTGGGGGGGAAGGGGGGCGGGAAAATTTTTATAAAAAAATATTAATTATCCGAAACTTTATATATTTCGATTTAAACTGTTTTACCGACCATTCAGGCGTACCGAGCAACGAACAACGTTTCGCGAGGGAAAAATCGAAAAACGACGTTGGACGACTGAGAATGTTCGTCGCTGCCAAGTTTCCTCGTGTTGTTTCATCTCGTGGCGATATTACATTGAGATATAGAAACAACTCATTACTTTCCTACGAATAGATTAGTCCTCACGCTTGTAATTAGCGATGTTAGAATTCCACTTTGCCTCAGAGAATTGTCATGACTGTTTTTCCTTCGACGAAGAATTGTTTAATTTTGAAAAAAAAATTAATCATTTACCAATCGATCGACGCCAATGAGAGAAGGGACTTACGGGCTTTTGTCTCTTTGTAAAATCCAAAATGACGACTGTGTCAAGCTTTCGTCTTACCTGCAACAGACGGAGAAAAATGGTTAGTGAGCGTTACGCGGTCGGTAAAAAAAATTATAAAGAAATTGCATTTACCGACAGAGTAATTACTAGAAAAATAGTGTGTATCAAGGTGCTCGGCCAAGGACCCATGTAATTTCCCTGATTCCCACTCATTAATAAGATTCGATGAATTTCATCGTGGCCACTCGTCCCAGGTTAAACCGAGTGTATCGCCGTGCGCGAAGTGACGTAAGCGAAAAAAACGCGGCTTATTGATTACTACAACGTGCTGTTCAATATGATGTAATCCTCCCACTGCTTATACCAGGACTTGTCTATAGACAATTTAGTCCGTTATCGTACATCATGTATAAATCATAGTACGTAAGGGGTAAGAAAGAGCACATACGATAGATACCAATATATTCCCTCTGTCTCTCGCGCCCACGTGTTATTAGGATGTAGGGTATTTTACGACTGAAAAAAAATTCCCTAGTCCAGGGGAAAAAATATAAATATTCCCCAGGCATCTCGTAACGAGCAGCCTCGTCGATAGAACAGAATATTTTCATTTCCGAACATCGATCCCGTGGGATTTACATTCGGTGCTTTATGTGCACGTAAAATGCGGATTCGCCTTAAACGAGAGAGAGAATAAAAATAATGTAAAGTTTTAGCGTGCTCGACAAAAAAAAAGTTTTGAATTTGGAAAATTAAAGGAAAAATGTACACAAAGTGCCCAGGTTGTGGCGCCTTTTCATGATAACGTTGTATGTATGTATAACCATGGCGAAATGCATTGCTGGTTGCTTTTCGTCGTTGTCGCGACGAAACTCCGTTGATTTACGTCGTTGTGTACCGCAGCCAGGCAAGGGCGACCTGCAGCCGGCGTCGCTCCGTTGCGCAAGAGAGCGACGATAATGGCGAGGAAAGGAAGAAAGAGGGGAAAGGAAGATGAAAAAAAGAATCGTAGAATATATATATATATATATATATATATATATATATATATTTAATCGTAGAATACCATATATATCTCTAGAGCGAGAGTCTCGCAGTGTGACAATGAAAAACACAATGCGCGTTATGTATGTCGAATGCATGTAAAATAAAATGCAAATAATAACTGACACATATATATATATGTATATCTACGAATTTACCAATATACTTTCCTAGTTACATTTTTCTAGTTCGAATAAAATTCACTAAGCAACTAGCATTTGATTGTGAACCGTCTAAGTAGGCAGGCCGGTACAGTATCGAGAAAACTGGATTAAAATGTAGCGAACGAGTCTTCCCGCGAGTATTGTATATACCTATAGGGGTCAGGTGTAGCAGGAATCGAAAAAGGCGCGAATTTTAAAAAGGATATAAAAATAAGCATAAGGGAACGTGGGCTACTTTGTAAATAAATTTCATCCCTTTCCCGATTACACCATCACTCCTAAAATTTTGATCAAAAAGCGCGCGAATCTTGCTTGCTTTTCAATTTCCCCGCCAATTTTCACGTAGACCATTCGCATTCGATCGTTCGAATCGTCCGATAACCATTCCAACCGAGCGAACACTGTTATTATCAGCACTGAGCGCCACTGCTATACGTTATCATAACATCAGCATGCCTGCCTGCATCTATCTATATTTCAAAGAGTTCGTGTGCAAGTATAGATGCGCGCCGCGCGCGACTAGATGTGTCATAGTGTGGCGTACGAATGTAAAATAAGCGAACTCGTCGCGGCGGGAAACGACGCGAGCGTTAAAAGCAAAAGCCGACAATTTTGTATGAACGGAAAATAAAAAGGGGAAAAAAAGCACCTACGTGCGGGAGACGTACGTGGTAAGGTAACGAAAAAAAATTTTTTTAAATAAGAAAAAAATTTTTGATTTCCCTGAAAATCCCAAAAAATTCAGGGATCACACGGACCTATCTATACTTAATGATCGTTGTCTTATCTGGTCGAAGCCATTAATAATTTTGGACAGATAAACAAGACAGTTTTTGGTCTTTTTGTAAATAATTTTTTTTAGCATTTTCGTCGCCCTAACCAAAAAATTGGTTAACGATACCGGTAACGGGAGCTTTGTTGAAACAATACGAAACTGGTATCATCGATTAAAGCCAGTTAAATAACGACTTAACCGCAACAACGTCCGCGATACTAATGACTGAGTTAATCCGTGTATGTGCATACGTTACACGTATATGAAAGCACCAGCGAATGCGTGAGCGAGCGAGTGAACGAGCCAAGTCAGGATCTTATGCAACGGCCGCTGGCTGCTAGGTTCCAAGTATGTAGTCAGGTACGAATCCTAGACTTTCAACCAAGAATCACAGCCGGTCTCGGCTAGAAGAAATCCTTGAGTCTCTGTATAGTAGGAAAAGAGTATGAATCCTCGATTTTCATTTATTCCCCAGCTACTTTAAAGACAAGTTAAACGAGACAGCCTCAAGAATGGCTATTGGGTTTATTGTGAAATACGTAAGAAATTTTTCATAAAAAAAAAATTCAAATCGCCATTTTCAATGTATAAAAATACAAAACTAGTTTGTGTACAATAAAATCTTACGATATATATATAGACAAGTATACAGCATACACTATATCCATGTAATAGTGTTACAGGCGGAAAAGGAGAACGGTCCCCGACCTACCTTACTGCATAGTTGTATAGGCAATAATGGCGCGCGATTCGTTTCTATATGGGTGCGAACGATCGGTTTTCCCTGTTCGTTAACGATCTCGACATGAGAATCGTGGGATCGTAGCGGCTAGACGACCAGACGATAAATTCGATATGAATGAAATGAATCTTTAAGAAAATGTAAGGTTAGGTTACACGCTCCCCATAATATTTCTTCCTAGGGACATTTTCGTGCGTCACCTTTCAAGCACAATCTAGGTTCTCGACTTAACGAATTTTCCTTCTCTACGACTCCGTCCCATCGGGTACCGGCTGCAGCGACCAGGCACCTTCGCTCGCTCGAGAAAAATGGGGCTAAGGTAGTCGTAGCCGTAAAACTGACATTCCCACCGTTATTCCCTAGTGTCCCTGACAAACGACAGGAAAATGAATTCCTTGGGATCGACAAAAGTCCAAGAAAAACTCTGCCGAAGTACAATCTAAAATATTATATAAGGAAAAAAAAAAAAAAAAAAAGAAAAGAGTAAAATCTCTATTTCACTAAATAAACCAATAGTTTGGAAAATCCTTGAAAATTCTATTAGACACTCTGATAGTAGCTACCAGCAATAAAAAAAAAAGACACTGACCATTAAAGCCCCGAGGCAACTCGGGACTGAATGCCGAAGGCGATTTTCACTTCTCAAGGGCCCGGGTGCGCGCGCACGCAGAAGCCGCACACGTCGCACTTGCGTACACGGGAATAAATAATGTTGCGACGATAATGCAATAGTCGCGCAGGCTCATTGGTATTTTCGCGACGCGATCAAAAATCGTGGAAAAACAGTTGACAAACACTTGAAAATGCTGCGCATGCATCGAGCTGCGCGTTGGGATTATTTGTGGAGGGGAGGCTCGCGTTGGATAGGGGCGAGAGAGGGGAGAGTCATACGCGCGTATATACCATAAGAATGAATTTGAGTACAGCCGTCTGCAAGGTGGAGGATGAAGAAGGACGAGGTGGATGACGGAGGTGGTGAAGTTGTAAAGGTGAGAGGGAGGTGGATACGCGAGACAAGGACAGAGGGTGAAGTGCTTCGGGTACGGCGGGAGGGGGGGTTACCGGTTGCATAACGACGTTGCCTCGGTCTCTCGTCAGACTACAACGCCGGTAGCTCTCCTTAGACGAGTGTTCGTAACTTTCTTTTTTTTTTCCGTGACGCAGCGTCGGCAAAGAACGCTTTGCTATCTAAAGCCGGTATCACGCCGCTTGAATTGCGCGGGCGACTTTCGCCCGGAATCCCGAGCGCGATGACGAAAGTTCGTGAATTCCTTGTTTCTTTTTTTTTTCTCTTGCTTCCTTCAGGCATTTTTCATATGGCCGTTGTCAGTGGTTTCATGGTATATAGAGGAATCGGGAAGATATCGGAATTGACGGTGATCGATTTTTGAGATTTTTTTTTAAATTAATTTTTCTGTACTTGATTCGTTATTATTTCGGCACCGTATATAGGCTGCTGTGTGGTGAGTTTCCGGACGTGGATCTTTAGTCTGCTCGAATATTTTGGTCTCGAAAGGACGTTGGTAATTTTTTTTTTCGAATTGATTAGACTTGTCAGTATTCAAGTGTTTGTCAACTGTATGTATGGTGGGTTAATTGTTTTCGTCGATAACTCTTAGATCTCGTGAGGGAGTAGATTTTCGATAGATTTCCAAGTGACACTTGTCTGTTTCACGTGCCGATTATATACAGGGTAGCGAATTAAATTAGTCCGACTCGAATCGTTCCAGTCTGCTCGGAGCGTTCCATTTAACAGTCTTTTATGTAAAATCCATGGATATCAGAATTCGCATAAAAAGAAAAGTCCTACGTGCCTTATTAATAACGATTTCGCTTTGTTCCGCTGCTTTTGTACGAATCCGTTTTTTTTTTTTTTTTTCTTTTACCCAAATATCACAGGCATAAAGCGCACCTGCTGATCGCTAAGGCGTTTCTGTCCTGCGCCGCGTTACAATTCATCGATTCAATGACCTTTTTCACGTGAAACGTGGTGAAATTCGTAGGTGGTCTACGGCGACGGAGGGGGTGGTGGGAGGTGGAGGATCAAAAAAATGAAGGCCGCGCACGAAAACGTGTCCAGCTAAAAGTACACGAATGTTGCAGCGGGGAGCTAAGGCCACGTCCGACAGTACCGGGGCGGGGGAGGGGGGGGGATCGACAACAAAACAAACAACAAGTACAACGTGCAAGGTCCTACCGTCCCACTAAACCTAACTAAATCCCGAACCACGTGCTCCAGATAAAATCACGAGGTTCACGCATGTTTAACGATTCTATCGTGCGCTTAGAATCGCATGAAGAATCCTCAGTGCATGAATGAATCAAGTTTATAATCATTATGGATCATCGTCCTCGACTCAAGGCGATTACCCCCTGTCGCTGGTAGTATCGGCTGGTTATACCGAGTAGCACGATTTTACTAATCGTTCTTAATCACTTGCGAACTATGCAATAAAATAATATCAACAGCATCGATTACGGATAAGAATTTTTCAATACCAACCCCATCTGGTTTTAAATTTAATTATTTTTTTTTTTAATTAAAATAATATTTCATTTTTCTCTCGGAGACGATATCAGCGGTCCATTCGAAGATTTATGAAAAATATCATCGCAGCATCCCTATCATCAATTATCCTCCAATGATCATAGGTTTCCCAAAAAAAATTTCAAATTGTTAAATTACATTGGTATTTAGACGACGACGGGGAAGGAGGGGCGGGAGAGAATGTTGTATTGTCTTCTCCCTCCCTCCATTATTTTTTATCTCATTTAATCCTTATCCCAGTCTCCTGGCACGAGAGATGCCAGGCTAAGATACATGTCTAAAAAGGTTGCCAGTAGCGTCCCCTATAAGTTACCCGATACACTTTCACTGATACCAACCTAGCCAAACGTTATAATAAAATGGCATAACCATTGCCAACGGCAACGTAATCGTAATTCAGAGGGTTAATAATCGCGGTTTAATAAAACGTCACTTTTCGCACGTGGAAGCAAATGACAGCTAGTGTCTGACCACGTGCGTACCTCGACTACGTTAAACGTCATCGATCTACAGGAGCATGGGAAGGCACGTAAGCCGACCAATAAAGGGGCATTTCCACTAGGCACAGGAGACAGAACCGAATACCCGTCTGACCGGCACGTGGTATGACTCCTGTGAATTTACTAGGGGAAAAAGAAAAATGAACCACGCGAATATTTCATCTCTACGACGCCCGGCGTCCTTTTATTTCGTCATATCGCCGCTTGATGTTTTCCACGTCACGAGCGTCCTTCCAGCGCGACTACCGGCGGACATTTCGAAATTCTTTAAGCGGAATACGAGGCGCTATGAATTTCATACGTAAATGCGATTCGTAAGAGAGCGAACGGTGTACGCGCGCTTCTACATTGTGGCAAGACTTTCCAAATCGTTATGATTCATACGGGAGGCCGGGCCTCTTATTTATTTTACACTTTTATTTTTCTTCTCTCTTTTTCTTCTTTATTTTTCAAACACGATTTTTACCCTACACACATACTATACACACATGACATATGCGTAATGTAAAACGAATTAACGAATCGTCACCATGGTTCTCGCTCAGGGTTGTTATACGATAATAACAATAATTTTGACAAGGACTAACATCGTGTTTTGTAAACAACAAAGACCTTGTTTATTAATAACCACGTGGACGGAAATAAAATAATATATGACAGAAGAATACGTTTCTTGGTCAATGATACAAATATATATATATACATATGTATATATATATTTACACACATATATTAGACATATGTTAGACATATATTAGATATAAGCCACTTGACTTCAAGCAAGCTTCAAGCTGATTAACGAAGACGAATTATTTTTTAAATTTTTATCTTTTCCAAGAATCACTTTCCCTTTCGATATCCTTAAGAATGACTTGCGCGTGCCTGAAATGTTAACGAATTGAAAATTTTTTTTGCACAGCCAAAAGTAAAACGCCGGATTGCCAGAGGGGCGAGCATAAAATAATATTAATATAAAAAAAATTCCTAACCTTGCATCCTTAACCGATATCATCCCTTGCGGAGAATGCTGTATTTCAAGAACGCGTATACATATATTTTTTTTTGTCATCGAAAGAGAGGCACGATGTATTCAAAGGGATTGAAACGCCCGGATCGAAATCTCACGTGACGCCCCGACACATCCCCCTTTAAGAGCTTTAATATAAGAGCCCGTTGGGCACATTTTTCCATATCTCCGACATTTCTGAAGCTTCCTCTCTCCGTTAAAGTTCTCTGAGGGACACCCTATATATATGCGTATATATACAGATCGGTGCATATACCTATATACGTCTGTGTATATATATCTATAGGGTGGCATCGATCTGCCTTCCATAGCGCAGCAAGCTATGAGAGACATGTATGTACCACCTACTATATATATATCACCACCTCGCTAAGGGTAGTTCCGTGTACTGGTGTGTCGTCGAGACATTAGGGCAGTGTGCGAAGGCACCGAACATAATGAGAAGAAGGGTAGGATAGAGAGAGAGAGAGAGAGGGGGGGGGGGGGTTTTCTATCTATGCCAGTACCCACTCGCTATAGGGGATGCTGGACTGAAATAAGGAATTCTTAGGCCGTAAGGCGTCGCCTTGGAAATGCGAGAATCTACTACCCCTTTTCTTCCACTAGTTCTACTTTTTCCTTTCACCCCTTTTTCTCCTGCACTTCACGTTACACCCTTACCTCTCTGCTCTTTCTCGTCCTTCCTTCCTACTTTGTTACCCTTTTTGGACCATTTTTCTCATTTTGTTTATATTCACCCTTTACTTACCCTCGAGGTATAACTTCTGCTTTTTGATATATTGAGGTGAGGTAGGATGATTGGGGTAGGGGGAGGGGGGTATTTAATAAATTATTTTACATATGGGTTGGGTACATATGGTATGGGTTACCTTATGAGTTGAAAGGGGAAAAGTGTGGTTGTGAAAAAAGAATGAAGGGGTGTATTGAAAAACGGTTTGCTCATCCCTGGCTGTAGCGGTGAATCGGTTGTTTAATTATTGTTTCTTTTTCCCACTTCAAGGTCGTGACTGCACAAGGCGCGTTTACAGCGTACGATTATTTCAGTTGAGCTTTTAATTAAACGTAAACCGACGTCACGTTAATAATCCAAAAATATTTTCGGAATGCACCACAGACTTGTCCTCGAGTCGTTACGCCGAGTCGTTAAGAAATTTTAAAAGCTCTCCTCTACGCCCCTGCGTTATTTTGACGTAGCATTGAGTCTGAGGAAATAGCAAAAAAGTCATTCACGATATCCCTAGTGACTTTCGGCAACAACGTAGTAAGGACGTATCACAGGGTTATACCCATTGCCAATGGCAAAGGGCAATAAAGCTGAAAAGCAGGGATTTTCGTGCCCACCAAAAAGTGACCACCTTCGTGCTTACGCGAGACAGAAAACATTAGTGCCATCTATCGGTAATCCCCTGAGTTACAATCTCACGTGGTGAAACATCGATAGCTCTGTAAAACTCCCTAGGGATCGCAACGAATATCCCTAGACATCAATGCACCGCAGCATCGTAATATCTGCCAGTTAACAGACTCTTCAAAATTCACCAAAGATATACGAGAACGATATTTATGAGATATCAGTAGAAAAAAAATTAGATAAATTCATTAGCAGAGCGACAGTGTCGGTTTATTAATTCTAGGGAATTCTTTTTTTTCCTCTTCCTCGCTCTCTCGTCAGGGACGTCTTTTAGATGGTGCACAAAGGGTGCACGTGCAGATGTATTGATGTTTCGACGACATGGGCTTCAGTTGCACGGCCTGGTATCGATCTGGGAACCCACGCTTTCGTGCCTCCTCCCCCGCCCCCTTCCGCCCCT
>NW_014332921.1:126787-192674 GCF_000341935.2 Cephus cinctus | reverse complement strand
CACCTCCACCCCTCCTCCAGGAACTTGACTACCTCCCGTACTCCGCCACCTCCTCCACAACCCACCATACTCTCTACCCTCTGGCCTCTATCGTATCCTCCTCCTCCATCTCCACCTCCTCCCGACTTCGTCCCACCCGCCCTTCTTCTCTTCACCCTCAATGTTAAAGCTCCACCTCGCTTGAAACCACCACGACGGAACCTCCCACGGCAGCCCCTAGCTTCCAGCAAATATCACACTCGAATGAAAATGTCTGAAAACGCTGGGGGAACGGGAAATGATACATTAAGGTTGTTGCCTACCGACGCTACGATTTCAATTCTTGTAGGGCGCCAAGGGGAAGTGTTGGGTATTGAAGTTTTTATAAAAAAAATATATATATGTTCTAACCTCCACGTGGCCCAAGCTACCCTCGCATATTGTTATTACACACGTAATGACGTTTGCCCGGAGTACCCGTGTCCACGTACACGCGTATCTGTACAGAAAATGTCGACAGGCTGGTCGGACGATTTCGCGAATTCCCAAAGAAACCCCCCGGGGGCCCTGCGCCATTTGAAAGTAGCTGACTTGCAAAACGCACAGTCGACGGGTTTCCTTTCGAGTTTTGCTACGCTCGCTATACACGAGAAGGACTCGGCAGTGCGAATAGGGAATTTCGAAATCGGCCACGTACGACGTAAATAAGTCGATAGAATTTCCAACCGATAGATTTTTCAGTAATTACGTCTTACAACAATAATAACAATAAGCCCCTCTCTACTTTCCCCCACCATATCCCATGCACTCTCTTAACCTTAACGATCCCTAATTCCCCACAGTATGCTAAAGCACCGCATTTAATTTCACGGCTGTCATCGATCCGCCAGTTAAAAAACGGCGCGTAACGACTTTTGCCAAATAATCAATCCCGATTGATCAAAACCAAAAATTCAATTCACCTATATCGTCTATCCATATCACCTATTGCAATGCGTAATTTCCATTAAAAAAATTATTTTTACTTAATTACATAAATTTCCATCTCCGGCGCGTTATTAATTACCAGATCGAGCAGCAATACGAAGATTATCGTCCCGGTCACATTTGCCAGCCAGTACGTGAGTAAGAGCCAAGAGAATTCGTTATCAGTACACATTCCATAGAATTTTCCGAATCGAGACCTACTTTCGTAGGACGCAACGCAATAGTCTCGGACACGAAACGCAAGCGGGAGAGATACGTGCGTGTCATATATGTGAAGAAAGTCGAGTCGATAGCGGAAGCTTTCCTTTATTACCGATCGGATGACGCATCTTTTCTTTTTTCTTTCTTTCTTTTTTTATCTCTTATCATAATCAATTCAGACTGAGTCCGTAACGTGTATCTACGCGAGTACCGATTTTATACGTATATCGTTGTTACGATCGATCGGTAATCAACGAGGAAAGTCCCTATCGAATCTGCACGGTCGATCGTTTTATTATTTATTCCAATCTGGACCAAATGATCACGATCGATTGAGAACCGTGGCTCGGATAATTAAACTGTCAGACTGAGTGGCATAATACCGATCTAGAATATCGCGATCGGCCACCTCCGCCATTACGGATTGGGATAGTCTGTTCCGATTCTGAATTACTCCCCCCCCCCGCTCTCTCTCTCTCTCTCTTTCACTCCTCTCCCACTCTGCTCCTTTCTTCGATACAGTAATATACCGATTGCTCTTACCCGATCTCTTGACTTCAGTATGCATAAGGTATATATATATATATATATTGACTATCCTTTGAAGAGAGGGACCGGTTGGTACTACCGGCGCGGGCATGTCGTCACCGCGCAGATTTTTTCGTGAGTGAAAGTTAGGTTATACATCTGCGGGGAGTTGATTGGAACCGTGAATTCGGCCCCGGACCGGTTCAGAAATCTCTGTTACGAAATCGGGCCTGTAGTTCCGAGCAAAATTGTCGACGGGTCCGATCGGTACTTGGTATTAAAAAAAGACGCCATTTTTCTTATTGGCAGGAATAATTTTTTTTTAATGAAAAACAAAAATATTTAACTTTTTTATTCGTTCCCATAAATTGATTGGTGTTATCATGAGATAGTGTATATATATATATATATAACCCATATATATATATATATATATATATATATATATTGGTTCTACCAATCATGTAATCTCGTCCTGCGTGATTCCTTTCACAATCAATTATTCTCACCTTATAACGATCGCAGCATCGATCTGGCAAGATCTCTCCGTCATCTCCTATAAAACTTTCAAGCAGATAAAACCTCAACGGTCTTATTCACCCGCTTACAAAGTATCTTCAATCTGACTCAAGACGTTAAAGAAAGCTCGTTAATCATCCCCACTGAATCAGGCAATCATCATCGAACTCGTTCTTGAAATACGGAATAAGAATCTTTCGAAGCTCGATGCGTATGTAATATGCAATACGGTCGTGCATACCGGGTGTCCGTATAAATTCACGCAGCATCGCAGAACAATTAATTATAAGAAGTGGGAGCGCGTCCGTATGAAAGCGAAAGATGTCGGTAGACATCATAAAGATCGGTTCATAACGACGGCGCTGGTCGAGGCTTCAGCCAATAATGACTCTGGCCATTTTTCGTTCTGTCGATCGAAAAGAACCTCATGGAAACGCGGCTTAAAAGTTACATGGAAATTGGTGAAGGTTTAAAATCGGTCCGAAAAGTGCTGCCACCCTATGTACCAGGTAAAAAAAATTTTTTTTTCAAAATCAAAATTTTCAAAAATCATCATTCTCCAAAATCCCAACGACAAATTGGACCAATGAGAATTAATAGTCTATTTAAGCTAACTCCGTTACCTTTGATACTCCCGGATGACGTGTGGGGCGTTTGCGGTGCGTGCGTCAAGGGTAAAGGCGACGCTGATGAAGTCGCGGAGTGTTCCAACTTGGAACTCACCGCGCTCCACATCTCGAACATGTTGAACGCCGTGGTGACGGTTTTACCGTGTTCGACAAGATGTCCAACGGTACGTACATACGAGTGAACTGCACTGCGTCACATATCACACGCGACACCCGTTATCGTCAACTCTGTACGACGAAAATTTTCGACTCTTCTGAACTTCCTCCTTTGATTATTATTTCCTTTCGAAAAGACAAAACTTTTCTTTGTCTCTCCTCTCACTTCTCTATCCTCTCCTATGAACTGTGGGAACGTTCGGCATAGGCACCTGAGGTCACTGGGCACTGTTTACGTAACAGATGACTTTTTTTTTCTCTTCACTTAGCAGATACAACTGAAATACGATGACAATGGGGGGTTGATAAAATATATATTAATTAATGCTTGTCGCAGTAATTAATATAATCGCTGATGAATATTCCCCATGAGTCTATGATATATGCGTTAGAATATTAGAAAAAAAAAAATTTTATCAACAAATTTTTTTCTGTGGATGGGAGGGGTTGGACGGGATGCTGGATGAATTTTTCTCTCTATGCGTACATTAAGTATATTCTTGTGTGGGACTGTATTGTCTAGAAAGGTGTATAAGTGTCTGTTCACATTGTGCTGTCTACGTGTATAAGCGCGACGCGAGGATGGTGGTGTCACGTTGGCAAAAGTGGAGCAGCGCCCTCGGGCGCTTCGAAGAGTGAACGTGGTGATCTGGTTGCAGCTGTAAGTAAAGCTGCGTTTACACGTAGAATTGAGCTTGCGATATTTAAAGAAATTTGTTAATCGGCGACCTTTGACCCTACGATACAAATTTTACCTCCCCCCTGCCCGGCCTCAATTCAACCATATAAAGAATTTTTCACACGCGTGTATATGATTTCTCGTGAGATCAATAAGAGACAGTGCAGATTTTCCAGATATCATCGCAACGTGTGAACGTGCCCTAAGGGTCCATTTGAGACATAAAAGCCAGGATCTCTTCGCGCGTGATCAGAAGGACACGCTCCCGAGATAAACGATCATTAGCGCGAGCGGCTGATTGATGGCGCGGGAAGAAATTGGGTGAAAAAATAACATCTGATTTAACCTGCCTCTGGCTTACTGACTTAACAGTCGTTAGATATCAGCCAATAGGAATTGGCCGTCCGACTGACAATTAACATCGCCTTTAGCGTCATTCCATTAACTCACTAACGAACCAAACGTTTTCGCGCGACACGCCGCAAGCTCTCTCGTGCATCCACAAAGCTCGCACACGCGGAACGTACCGACATAAAAAATTTGCGGTACGTGGGCGACGGTGGTCGGAGCTTTTTTGCCTGAAAAATATTTCACCTCAAACTCATTTCCCGCCCGCGTTACTCTCGCGCGACCTTAAAAGCTCTGCCGGCACGAACCACTGAGCTTCGCTCCGAAGAGTCGGTTACTACCAGGAAGCTTTTTTGCGGAGCTTTCGAATCTGATTGACGAGAACAGCCTTTGCATTACTATCCACGTCAAGAACCGTTTCCCGAGCTTTTTTCATCGGACGAACAAGAAATTAAAAAGCTTTCTTTTTTTTGAGAAACGAAAAAAGCTCGCACAAATTTTACACCTGCAACGCTTCAACGGAGTAACAAAACCGTACGGCGTCACTGGCGCGTTCGCCATTGTATGTTTCTATCATTCGGGCGGTTCCCCTTTAAGCGGCTGCAGAATTGCAAGCACGAAAGCTCGTCGAGGGGAACCGCACTTTGCTATCGAGCGAAGCTTGCGACCGAGCGACCACCAAGCGAGCTTGCCTTCCTGCTTGCCTGCTTCCATGCCTGCCTGCCTGCTTGCTATAGTACCTGCTCTAGGAGTAGGACGGAATTCACTATAGAACATAGTCTGGCGCACGTACATATATATATATGTATACATAGACCACTAACACTCTGAATGTATTTACTATATACTCCGCGAGAGTTCTATATGCGCTATATTCAGTCAGGCCCTAATAGCCCAGTGCCTTTTCTCCTCGTTCTCTTCCTATCAACAGTCTTTATATATATATATATATATAGCTCTGGGTATATATATTCATGATACTTTATATATATACATATATATGTGTATATCTATAAACATTCTCTAGAGGGAAGTGAGCCTCGTTCTCTTCCTATCAACAGTCTTTACGCACGTACATATATATATATGTATACATAGACCACTAACACTCTGAATGTATTTACTATATACTCCGCGAGAGTTCTATATGCGCTATATTCAGTCAGGCCCTAATAGCCCAGTGCCTTTTCTCCTCGTTCTCTTCCTATCAACAGTCTTTATATATATATATATATATATATAGCTCTGGGTATATATATTCATGATACTTTATATATATACATATATATGTGTATATCTATAAACATTCTCTAGAGGGAAGTGAGCTGCATGCACGCGTTGCATACGTACCCTATATACTTATATACATATAATCACTATGTACATATTAACCACAATATATAAACCACGACGCGCATTCTACTACCCCGTTGAAAGATCGAAGGGTGTGAAAGCTCGAAATGTACTTTACAGTTTAATTGTTTTTTCCCCTCTTTTCTATTAACACGATGTAGTTGCCGTATATTTGTACACGAAAAACTCCTTTTCAAGTAAATCGGCGCGATTCATTGCTCCCATCTGTCGTTGCGTTTTTTCATCTTTTTTCTGTCAACTTCGATTTTGCACTTGCAAATGTTTCTGAAGAATTTAAGAATCGGTTGTAGGGACACGGCGGGTGCGGGGAGGGGGGAGCGCTTCTCTTTATCTTTGCACCGGTCGAAGATGAAAGAAAAAGAACGTGGATTTCAGCTCGTTCTCAATCAGCAAATTGAAAATATAATCGCGACGATATTATTTTAGCGTCTTGACGACTCGCGAAATTTTCCACTGTGCGCTTTGCAGCGCGTTTACAATTTTCTTTTTTCTTTCGACTTCCGTTAGTCGCTTTGTTTCACTTCCACGATCTCGCAGCACAGACGTCAGTTGAAAGCTCGCCATTAGCCGAGCTTTAAACCTTACGCCAGTCACTTACGGGTAAAGACCACCCGCTATACATATAATTGAGCACCGGTAGTCGCGTGTAAATGCGGCTTTTAAGACGTATCAGTAAATCATACGAAGTAAGGTAGTTACTTTTTTACCCCCCCTTTACACGCCATTCTTTCCCGCGATCCTAAATACAATATTTAATACCCAAAAGTCGATCTAAGTATACAGGCACCAGCTCTATACAGTACGCGCGATAATCATCAATGAAAACACATCTGGGATACACCTTAAGCTCACAGCCAAAGTTCGCCTATACCAACCGTACTGAAAGTGAAACTGCTTAGTTCCGTGATACCGGCTGCAAGACTGGAACGGGACTGCGGAATAGAATTTACGAAGTTTCGAACACACTGGGGATCAACCTTAAGGTCCGTTCACACAACCCAGTTAAATCGCGTTTGACTACCGTGACGTATCCTATGGCTACGACGAGGTCAAGTAAATATTTGATCGGAGATGCAACCGATCGTCCATTATAAAAAAGAAAAAGAAGAATAATAATTTCTAATCGAATCGATTTCGATCGATCGATATGTCTATAAATAAATTGATAAGCTATCAAAAATTTTTTTTAACAAACTTAAAGTAATTTCCAATATTCATTTCCGGTACTGCGAGTATCCCAGGGTCTGGCTTGTATGCGTATAGATATGACAGTGACACGACGTCGCTGGCAGTGAATTTAGAAACGTACCCTTATGCTCAGACTGTTGAACTGTACCTACGGAACACTGGGAGTCCTGCCTAACCTCGTGTTAGAATAATCGTCAAATAAACAATCGCCTAATCGCCGACTGTCTTTGACAGAACAGTAGCACGGGGTATATAGATACGTGACGTGTGCGTAGGTAAAGCCGGCGAGTTTCCAAGTGGCGATATAACAGCAGCGAGAATCGTTGTACAACGCCGTGGCACTGTAGCTCGTATAGTCGGAGTATGAATTATTTTCGCCGTGGGGGCATCGCATCTTATTTAGGTCGTGTACACGTAGTCGCTGTTCTAGTAGGTCTAGCGCTACGCCATGTGGCACAGACTTACGGAAAGAGAGTCTTTGCGTACAAGACTGTGCCAGAGTAGAGTATTAGCGTTGACAATTAAAATTTAATAAAAATTTTCATAATTAATAATCATTGACATTGGACCGGGATAAATTTACAGCTTCTACTTTGATTCGATCGATCAGTGGGTATCGAATTAAGATGCGCAAGCCACGTGACAAATACTTTTGTATGAATTTTTTTTCATATGAAATTTTTCATATGAAAATATTAAAAAAACAAATCGATGCCGTTATAAAATATTTCTTTATTCGCGAATATATTTCTCATGGACCGCGTTCGTTTTTCTTATCCCAAGATGAGAACCCACAGTTTCTCATTGACACGCGTGTGCATCTGCGCGCGCATATGTGGGCATGTTCGCGTGGTTGTAGTGAATAATCCGCGACTTGCAGAATCTACATACGTGTTAAGTGTGACTGCGAAGCGCATATGTGTATGAGATGTATTACTTAATAATATGCATAAGAGAGAGAGAGAGAGAGAGAGAGAGAGAGAGAGAGAGAGAGAGAGAGAGAGAGAGAGAAGAATGAGATGTAAGCAGGAACGAAAGAGGAGGCAATTTTTTGAGGATAAAATATGAATTTGGGAATGAACATAGAATATAAAAAAAAAGGAAAATAAAATTTGAAAACCCACCAGTGATTATAGCTTGTCGCTAAAGAATCGACGTGAAAATTTGAAATTTTCCCTGAATCGGTAATTCGCTATTAAAAATCCTGCGAATTAATCGAACCTGTACGTATTTGCTTCGAATTCGGATTGATGGGAGCAGATAATGAAATTTGGAGAGAGCGATAAAAAACGTGAATTAAATTGAACCTTGTAAGTTTAGGGTTGCGGATATAAAATCACGAAGGATGAAATCACAACACTCAAATAATAATAATAATCACAGATTTCCCGAGGATTCGCGATTTCGCACTTTGCCAATGGGACACACTTTCACTCGCGACTTTCTTTAGGACACCTTCCCGTTCGTTCTTGACTCTCTTCTTACTTAACGTTACTTCGAGGCACACTGTATCTTTCGTGACACGTAAGGTACGTCACGATTTATTATCAAATTAAAAATTCATTTTCCTCCCCTCAAAACACTCGTAGACGATATTACTATCCGCAATCGTCGATCTTCTTGAGCCTTACGGAACCAAGAAAGATCCTGGGCGATCCAACGAGTCGCGTGGATGATCTAACGCGATGAGCTTTCGAGCTGGATCCTTCGTAGCAAGGAGGACCCTCGTGAATCATAAGCCTCGTAGTTGGTACCGGTGGATCTTCGGTATCGAAAAGGAAAAAAAAAAGAAGCTAAAAAGCACGCAGTGAGATCAATAAAAAAAGCGTAAACCTCGAAAAAGATCGATCATACAAAAACACGTACATTCTGAACATCCAGACACAGATCCGTCACATAGTACACAAAAGTCACGTGGTCACATTCGAGAAAGTCGTGTAAAGTAGAGAAAGAGAAAGAAAAAGAAAAGCAAAAGGCACACACACCGGACCCACGTGAAAAGTCATGCGCGATTCACTTTCGACGGGTGCGAGGTAAACGCGGGTAAATATCCTGCCGAGACGTTATCACAATTGAATATATCCAGCTGACAAGACTGACAACTCGTATCGTCAATAAAATCCAATTGTACCGAACGTCACTCGCGTGGTGGCAGCGATCTCCTCGTAACGCCAACAACAACACATGGCAACGGTCGCGAGCGTTTTGAAAGAAACCGGAAAAAAAAGGTACGAGAACAGACACCAAGGATCGCCGACGAACGGAAAGAGAAAATTCAAAACAAAAGTCACACGCAAAGTCCCAGCATCGTTTACAATGGGCCCAGGCACTGTCACTCGTCGACTGGCATTAAAAATGTATCTTTTTTATCATCCTCGAGCGAAAATTCTTGGAGCTTTACACGGTTCCTTTTTGCCGTTAGCCGGTTTTGACTGACAGCCGGTTCCGTGGAACGGTTCTGGGATGTGGTTCTTACACGACCGTGGCTCTGGGTTGACTGGTGCGCGCAAGACCAGAAAGCCCCACCATCCATTTTCCCTCGGACGGAGCAGCGAGCCAGAGCGAGAGAGTGCTTCGGGAGAGAGGCAGAGAGTGTGGAGGAGAGAGTGCGAGAGTAGTGAGAGAGAGAGAGAGAGAGAGTGATAGGGAGGGAAGGTGGGTGGAAGGAAGGAAGAAGGAGGGAGGTGAGGGAGAGAGAGGAAAAGAGAGACAGAGAAATAACGTTGGTACCGTCAAGGGGGTTGGAACGGAAGGGTTCCTCTCTCTAAGAGAGCACGTTGGGGTAGGTCCACTCCACCCACTCACCCTCTGGAACATGAGGTACCCAACCAGCAGTGCCGAGTGGTAGGGATGGCTCTTGAATGGAGTTGTATCTTTCGGATGCTGCGACACCATAACCACGCTGTTATCTTCATTCAGGAATTTCTCAAAACTCTCTCGACCCTGTTCTTCTATGGTGAACATACGTATGTTTTATGGGTTCGGTATTGTTGCTCAGAATGATTGTCATTTTTTTTTCTCTTTTCAACCTGAACACTCTTACGAAGGCAAACTCTCGACTGTCACTCAAGGAAGTCGTAAAGGTTTAGGTATACTCTCTGTCATTTGTTTTATGGTGTCCATTTGCCGTCGTTTCTTATACGGTCATGGGTTGAGCATGGGGCACGGTACTTTTATCAGGTACCAATGTTTGGTACTATTTTTCTTTCGGGGCATTATGAAGGGTACGCTTGCTACGTCTAGTGAATTATGATTTACTGAATCTCTTTTTTTTTTTTTAGGAAATTTTTAATCTTGCTTTTTCCTTCTTATTATTTTTTTGGGTTTCTTAGAATTTTTAATACTGACTGTCGCTCGAATGGCCGTTTTGATACGGTGTGAACGCGGCTTTAGGTCAGCTTGGTGTCGACAATCTCTCTGGGGTATTTGGAATACTGTTTCATTTAAGTGGTTCACGCATACTTGCCCAACCTGAACAGGTGTTTAACCGTGAGGATCGTAAAAGAGATTCGGTACCTACCCCAATACTACCCCCGGCAGAGCAAGAGAGAGAGTACAATGCAATGGCAGTGTAGAGAAAGAAAGAGAGAAGTGAGTCCCTGCGATTCCCTTTGAATCCTCTCGAACCTCTCGAATTTCCATGTGCTCGGGATGTCTAGACATTTTGATCGCTCTGAGTTTCCTGAATTGGATTCAAAAAATAAGATTGAAAATTAATATACCACCCCCTCAAAGCCGTGCCACCCTAATTAAATTTTCATCGGATCAAAAATTCGTAACAGACTTGAACTCGTCCCTAAAAATGGTACCGGTAAGATGATAACGGATCGATCGGGCATAAATTCGATCCCATCTTAATGTACGCGAATCGATCGAGCCCGATAACCAATAGGATATTCTATACATTTCGAAGCAAGCTACCTGCAGCGCATCAAAAGATTACACACAATACAGTAGAATTCAGACACGTGGACAATGAACCCACGCGGTATATACCGGGTGACGTACAATGCGTGAGAGCCCTTAAAAAAAGATGAAAAAAACATATTACGTATAAATGCCAATGGGACCTAGCGGTTCCTGACAATTCCTCAAGAAATCCTCACGGTTCCTCATAGTTCCTGACGGACACTCGATATCGTCCCGTTAGGTCTTCAATTCGATTCGCGTTCGTTCCTCACGAGATCGAGAGCGTGGGAGGAGACGATGGAAAAAAGGAAAAAGGGAAATGTCTTTTTTTTATCCATCACATAATACGGGCATTCACTTCCCGTGTTTTTTTTTTTTTTGAAAATCGATAAAAGGAAGTATCCAAGAAGATGAAGGGAGAAGCAAAAATATTACGTAACGGGCAGGGTGCACTTCCCGTATACCTTGCACAAAGATGAATCATTATATCGAAATACAAGAAGCTGCCGTGTATCTCCTTCCTATTGTTAATGTACATGCTCGATTTTTCTAAAAATTTTTTGTATCCTTTTCTTTTCAAATTTCAATACGCCATCCTCACCTGTCGGATTGTCTAACGTTACTGCCTACAACGGCCCTCGGTCCAACTACAAGGGTCCATCATGTTAAATACTAGTTGGGAAAAATAATTCTTGACTATCTATACTACATACATGTTATTACAATATAGTCTAGTTTTCATCTTCGCCAAAGTTACGTGCAAATACATAAAATCCATATGCACACCGACCCGTTATATATTTAACACAGTATATAGAATCGACAAGAGGCTGACCCGGTATAATGTATTTCTGCGGTGTGAACGAGGCTTAATAGTTTAATTACGATTATTAGTGGGTTCCTGACTGTGGTTGCGTAATGACTCGAGCGATAATTAGTACTAAATTGGTTAATAGAATTTTGATAGAATTTGAGATAGTTACATAAATACATCGAGTAGATACTATCCTGTCAACGTGCAACGTGGCAGTTGACCCTACAACGATAAATTACGTAAATTTTAACCCCTAAGCCCAATGGTCGAATAACGTTAAATTTTCATCGATGTGATTCTCGTTCGTAAGAGAAATTTTTTTCCTCCAAACTTGTCATTGATAATAATAATAATTTTCCGCGTAAAACCGATCTGCCCCACTTACGTTAAAAGGTGGGAAATCTACGATAGACTTCTCGTCACCAGAAATGTGCTCTATTTCTGTTGCCAACCAATATAGAATACTTATGTCACTTCGTCTCGAAGAAACTATACTTCATTCAGGCTATCGAGCCTGTGACTCCGTCGCGCCGTGTCGCTTTTCAAGCAAAGGAAATCGTCTAAGACGCTCGTCAAGGTCTTTCGGGACGAGGCTCGACGGACAGGCGCGTCCCAGTGACGAGTAAACGGAATCGAATGAAAATTCCGATAACCGTTACGGAAACGTATAGTAAGGCTGTTGATCGTCGTTTTGACAGCCGTACATTTTTGCGTAATGGCCATCTTGGATCGTAGGTCCGCGCAGTAACGGAAACGTAACGGAAACGAAGAAAAATTGGGGCGCGTCAGTTATATTAATAAATGAATCCTTCGCGGCCGAATGGTTTGTATGTGGTTATTATACGAGTGTCGCCAGGAAGTCTTTTCTGAAGACGCTGACTAACGTCGTGATACACGTGAATATGTATATACGTATACGTTCGTATACGTTCGGTGAGTTCTGTACGTTGAAGAAAATTTGAAAATACTATTTTACAGTGTTCTTTGCTCTTCCTGGCTGGTTTTTGTGGTTTTTCGACGTATTACAGTTATCTATACTGTATACTCGCTGTCAACGACCTACCTTTCCCAGTTCCGAGGTTTGGAACACGATGCTAATGGAGACCGGTAATGGCACTGGATTACAAAGAGAAAGAGACAGACTCGGGTCCGTTAACCGAATTACGTGAGCGTCTAGCGTTCGAGAGTTGAAAATAGTCCTACGAATTCAGCTGGTTAACCATAAGCCAGCTGGTGGGTCTTATCGTCGAGAATGCAAAGTGGGCTCGGACGAGGTCGTTTTCCGTAAAAGCGTCGCGACGCTTGGCAGAACATAGTCACCGATCGTTAGGCTGTTTAAGATATCAGTGTTTTACTTGGTAATGAGTCATCGTTACGGGCTATTGTAATCAAACGGAGAAATCATCATGGATGCACGTTATCGTCACTGCGCTAGACTTTTTTTAAACAGCAGCTCGGGTCGTACAGTGTAAAATCGGTATCGTCGTAAGTCAATGTTAATGATAATAGTTTGGTAAAATCTATTGCTCAATTTATAAATCGTCATTCCGGGACCTTTGAGAACTTTTTGTTTTCGAGTATGCTTTGTTAATAGTCGCTGGGTCCTACGAGGCCAATTTTTTTTCAATTCCCGGTTTTACTCCGACATACAAGGCCGAGTGCCGCTGGAGCCATTGGAGCAAAAACGGGTCTATGTTGCTGGCGGGAACGGGTGGACTATTTGAATGGGTCATTGTCACTTGTTTCAGATCATGCATCATCTTCGATTATGATTATTATACGTGTAATTATTTATTCATACACGTAAAGTTTTAATTTCGAGTTTTACGTTAAATACTGAAAAAAGTGTCTTTTTTGTGAATTGCCAATAAAATGAGGTAAACTGATTTAATTTTGTCCAGTTTACTCAAGGTCAATAGTAGTTACGAATTTGTGTTATTAATAAAAAAAAAAAGTATTATAACGTGTAACGCATGACACAACAAGAAATAAAAAGATTAGACTCAAAAAGCACAGTGCGTTCCTTTTATACGTATTACGTGAATATAGCCATTGACCTCGGATATCGCAAAAAAGAAAATGTTAATCGAATGCAGGGAAGCGAAAAGACGCTCGACGACGTTACATGTAAACGTCACCTAAACACCTCGGGTCAATGGACCGATAAAATTCTCGATTACCGTTCAATCTTGTATAAAAAGTGAATCATCTCGTATAAAATTATCAGAGTGCAGGTCGTTCGTTGTGAGTGATAAAGCTTGGAAAAACAAGCGACTGCGTGGCACACGGAGGTTACGGAGAATTTTCAAAGCAGCGACAAAACGAAATTTTTAATCGCGGTAGACGCAATGAAAATCTTACAGCGATTGGCTAAATAATTTTTTTTTTTTTTCATCAAATGAAACACAACCCAAATTTGGTTTCCAATGCGAAGGTGTAAGGAACCTTCTTGCTGTATTAAGTCATGTAGGTGGTAACACGTCGTCGGATGTGTTTTGTCCTGCTTTGTGACATCGCCCTAAGGAGTCGTGGGACAGTACGGCATTTTGAACGGTGTACAACTCGAAAGTACTGTTACCTACGCGAAGAGGCCCGATTTAAATTCATGTCACCAAAAAGTCGCAGTTGCGTCTGTTGTGCAATTCGTGAAAGCAGCTCTTAGGCAGTTAGCCAGGGGCCACGTGGGCCCAGCTCTTTTTTTCGTGTGGGAGAATTTTTATACGATCAACGGTAAATAACGAAGAACGCGCATGCGCATAGGTTATGTGCTCTTAGGTATGCACGTACGATGCAAGTATAAAGGCGCATACGTACGAGGGAAAGATCTTAACAGTCTTGGGAAAAGTCGACGATTTTATTCAAACTGCTGCTTTTTTTTTGGGTGTGACTTTGGCTTTCCCATAATTCCTTGAAACTATGTTCTTGTCGCTCACTGAGCACGCACCTTTAAGTGGGTGGTGTAGCGACGGAAAATGACTATCGAGTATTGTATATTAGCCCAGATGATTTTACAGTGATAATTATAGGATGTTATATATTTTATTTTTCCTTCAAAAATTTCTACTTTATTTCTAATTTGGATGTCATTAAAATTTTTTTTAGTTATTTTCATTTTTTTCACTTTCTCAAACATCGATCCCATCTTTATTATCGTAGTTCCACCATCGACGATTAATCCTTCTCGATACGTTAGGAATGAATTGAATAAAAATCGTCGATCCACAAACATTTATTTTTTTTTTGGCAATTTTTTCGAGCATCTAGAAAACTCTGGAAAATTTCGGCGCGATCTAATAGAAATATTTAACGTTGACAATTATCCTTCGAAATTCTCGATATTGTCAGTGCGTACGATTACATACAAGAATTAACTTTGAACTTTTTGATTTCCGTAACGTTGCATTTTCACAATTTTTCATTATCCCACCGTCCACGGACACTGCGTTTCTTCCGTTCCACGATACACCCGTTATTCGCACCACAATTACGAATTACGTGTTTCTCCGCAATGCTGGAATATAGGTTCGAAGGAAATGGAGGAAAAGTAGAAGAGGAAAAAAAGAATAAAAAAAAGGGGAAAAAAGAAGATATTTCCTCCTACCGTACGAACGTTAAACCCGCAAAGCCAGCGCCGGCTAAAATTATATTTCAAGTCGCGCATTCCCATTACATCGTTACAGTCGCCGAATGAAAGTACAGTAACGGTAACGCATAAGACGTACACCGTTAGCGTAAAGTCATCCAGACTGACTAGATATACATATATATACAAGGGATCTAGTTACCTAGGTGGACGTAGAGGTTATTATTAAAAAACAGCAAAGATAAAAAAACGAAAAAAAAAAGTGAAAAAAATACAAAAATCATCTTTATCGCAATGACAGGTAACCTGCGATTCATTTCGTCTAAAAAGATCGTCGAATCCTGTACAGTGCCCTGAGAAAGTAAAATTCCCAAGGGGTCGTTTCTCAATCCCTTCCTCAATGAAAGTGACGTACCAGCCCTTATTGTCCTATTTGTTAATTTTACCGCGTGGTACCTTTCGAAAATTTCGACCGACAGTAACACCGGGTAGGTTTCTTGGAGGGGTTAGAAAATTTGCTACCCTTATTTTATATCTTACCCTCGTTCAATCTGCTATGTGTACTGAAATAAACCGCGGGGGTTTTCGTTATACCTGAAACACGGGACGTTTTGGTAATTTTGTGGGCGACGTCTTTGACCGTGCGAAATTGTCAGGGCCGTTGCGGCACAGGTTGCGCCCTCGGCTTACTTACTCTCCTTGGGCCCAGTGCCGTAAATTAAACGAAATACGGTAGTTCCCGGTCGACAACCCGTTGTCCGTTGTTCGGGATTGTACGTGAGTCGTGAATTTTCAGTGGACTTCAGGTTCTATTCCGGGTAATTTATAAGGGTAGTTGACTGTACAAAACCACGTGTACCGGGTCCTCGAGGTATCTGGATGAGGGACAATTTTTTTTATTCGGTTTTTATGTCACTCGGTCGAAAGTGCAGAAGGACAAGAATTTAGAAAATGAATTTTCAATGCCAACCATTGAAATAACAATTACCCCCCCCCGGCCCCCCCATCCTCCCCAGGACCACAAAAATCCTCAGGTATACAAAAAGACACGAAAATATGACGGTTGGAGTAATTTTCAATATTTTGTAATTACTTTGAAGTAACGCCTTAAGCATTTTTATACCGTCTTTACAAATCCGTGCAATTTTACAAAATCTCAATTTTCCCACCAACCAGTAACTTGGACACCTGTCGCTTTGTTCCCGATCGATTACCGGCGCCAGTTGTACTATCTGAGCAGTATTAATTCTCGCAAAAAAGAATTAGGTTAAAGACCGCACGCGACGCGACAACCTGCTTCGGGCGCATGCACATGTGTCCAGTCGTCCATATGCAAATGTAAAGAACAGCCGGTAAGAAGTCGTACGCGAAATCGCATCGGTTAACAAGATTTCAGCTGCCTGTCGATGCACTGATTGGACATCGAATAAATCGACAATTATATTAATTCGTAAGAGCCACCTGGACGCAGTATCCAGAACGACCAGTGGACACGAGGGCAATGAAAAAAAAGCAACAAAAGTGCACAATCACCTGGCAGTGAGTACCCATAAAGAAAATCTTTTCGAAGGTAATAAAAAAATAAAAGAAAAAAAAATGAAAAGAAAAGAAAACATACAAGACCAGAAAACCGCAAATCCCATAATATCCACTACTTATTTTTAAAAGCCTCCGATATCCTATTTTTCAACGTTAACCATACCGCGAATCCATCAAAGTGAATTTCTGTACACGTGAGTTACGCAATTGGTACGTTAAACGAGCGGTGATCTTAAACAGCAGCCAAAATTGAACGTCGGGACGTTGCCGTATTGGACTCGTGTGGGGAAGGTGGTTCCTCGTGAGCACCTGGGCGCGTCTCTATGTCTGTCCGTCCTGTACGTCCATCCGTGGCGAGGTGGTACGGTCTAGATGAGAGGAGAGAGTATATTTAGTTGAGCTGGACTCGGGCCAAACTCATCAACGAAAATGAAATCTAGGTCTCGACTGGGGCTGCCACTCCGCCAAAAACCCTTTCCTACGGTTTCGAACCACCTCCACCATCGCCGGGGCTTGGTTTGACAATCAATCGGTAGCCATTATCGGGTCGACCATTGTGGATCAGTTGCTGGAAGATGGCAGCTATTATCTGGACGAATTGTTTGTTACAAGCTTTTTTTCTTTTGTTTCTTTTTTACTGTTTATAATTTGAAAAGGTTTGATTGGCTTTGAGTCTTGTGTGTGTGGTGGGGACAGGAAGTTGGGAGAAGAAGAAGAAGAAAGAAAAAATAGCGTACGGAAATTGACAATAACACGACCACACGTGGCGCGGGGCAAAACGCCAAGAGGACAACGTACAAAACCTGTAATAATAACGCGAGTACGTTATCACACTCGTATCGGTAGTTTATCGTAATCGTCATTGTTGTTAACCTAGTTAGAGCGACGAGGAATACGCACAAAGAGATGAATCGTGACTGGTTATTGAGGGAGATGATTTTTTTTGGTATTTACGGTTAAAACCGTAAAAAAGGTATAATTTGATGATTATTAGGTGCGTCTGCTGATATATAGCCGTTGTTATATATGTATTAGATTGTTATTGGGGTGGCTGGATTTTCTGTAGTTTGTCAAGTAGACGTTGTGCAAAAGTGATCTGGGAAAGTTCAGACAATTTTTTTCCTTCTTCACAGTGCCCGGGTGGTATGGCTAAAACGGATTTCGACGAGATTAGTCATCCGAGAGACACGCATGACTAGTTTCCGTCTGTCGCCCTTCTTTAACTTTTTTACCGACAGTCGGTAAAACCAGACAAAATCTTGAAACAGACTGAATAATAATTGTTCCCACACGATTTATCATCTTGAACAACCAATTTAAATGGATAACACCTAGCTATGAGATATGCAACAAGAAAATAAAGAATTACGTATCGAAGAAAAAAATCGAGGAAAATTCCATGTATATCTATCACTATCCATCTTTGAGTTTCTTTTGAAAATAAAAAAAGATTCTAACACTCACGGCGAAAGCAACCAATCGTAATCCTTCACGGTTCTGCGAAACTAAACCGAACAGATGAATGAAGCCGACGGTATGTAGTCTAAGTTGAAAATGAAGATGAAGATGGTGACAGATAAAGACGCGCTAAGGTGAAAGGTAGCTTCTGTCCCCTTAAGAAATAAGAAGAAGAAGAGGCAGGACGAAGACGAAAAAAAAAGACGTCTACGACGGAAAGTGGCAAAATGCCGATAGGAAGGAAACGACCATTACGAACTCGCGAACCATGAAACGTTTGTAGCTTTTACATAATACGCGACTTTATCATTTTCAGCGCTTGTATTACGAATACGAAACGGGCCTCGAGCGATACTTCTCAGATAAGTCGCATTGTCCGTGCTCATTCGAGTATCTTACGGTCGTACACGAGTTGGCAGCAAAAGAGATTTCGTAGCTCGCGGGCAACCATGTCCTCTGGCCAATAGTGATGAATGTCTCGGACCTAGAAGCTGTACGAAACGGTCTGCGGATTAAGTTAGGTTAGGTAACGATCAGCCAGTCCTAAGTGCACGTACGAGTTAAACGATCGCCATTAGCTCCAGAGTGGTTATACGATTTTGAAATAGTATGTAAAGTGCCTCCAGCATGGTTAAGCCAATTGGTATATGTAAACGTTAAAGTATTGAAAATCTTAAGGAAGTACGTTAATTAACTCTTTCTATTTTACACTCAGGTAGCATGGAAACAAGAAAAATCTAACCTATCAAGTTGTGCAAGATCCTTCTGTAAGGTTTATGATCTATCTGTATACACAGCGTACAGACAACATAACCTCCTGGTTATCCCCTGGTGTTTTCATGTGGTTTGCGTAGTTGGATTCAAATGGTGAACTGTGCAATTCAAGACAGATGTTCCGTAGCAACCCTACAAGAGAATGTTTCCTCTCTTGGGAAAGCATATATGCTAATTTATAAATGATACAGCATATGTCTAGGATAGATGCGTAGTAGATAGTATGGTTATATTGGATAGCGAAGACTTAAATTCAGCAGGAAGGAAAATACTGACTGTCAGTGAAATCCTTGTGTAATATAATAAGTGCAACTATAACTCCATATACAATGGAGCTCAGTGTGACTCATTGTAATAAGAGATCTAATGGGAATGGACCAAATATGATATTGGGTTATACTACATATTTTGTAGAATTTATTTTGAAAATTTGACTATTGCATCAACACTAGGCATATATGGGACAACTCAGTAAATAGATATTAGTTTTATTTGTAACCTAAGAAAAGGCCAAGAGCGTGTGAACCTAGTAATTATTACGTATGGTGGCACGTAGAGCAAAAAAAGCGTCTGACGTGCGGTTGATTTTCGCGAATTGCATAAATCGAGGGCGAGAGCGAGTCTAGAGACTGAGTTGTGGGGGAAAAAATCGCACTCTTGGACCGGGCCCGGAAACGATTTTGGCGCCGCGGGCGGAGAAAGCAGCAACTAGCTTGACAGATGGATCCTTCTTACGTGTTTGCCCATAGCTGTAGCTATGGGCAACGTTACGTTACGTTAAGGCTGCGTTATGGGATTATCAATACGAAGTATGATAGAAGAAGGGGATAAATGTGATATAAAAATACAAAGTGCTAAAGAAATTTCTTAATATTGCAATACAATGCCAATTTGTATGAATAAAAACTGGAATTGCGTAATTCATTTATTGAATACAGCACCTTAAGAAGATTCCTTTTAGGTTATGTTAAATATTCATATATCCCAACACAATTGGTTAATCATAAACTATAGTCATATTATTCTATTGTATTATCTATAAATTTATATGATCCGAGTAGCATACTCGAATAGCCCGAAGCATGTAATCAAGCCAATGAAATGTACAGTCACTTTTGTTATTTATTACGCTATTTCTAGTTCATGCTCAAACTCCATAGATGGCAGTATCGATCGTAACTATAAAGATCATACGATTGGCGTATCCTGAATTAAAATATAAGTGACATAAATATTAATTCATCTGGATAATCTTGGCATCGATCCCGACAGAGAAGCATCGTGACATATTGAACGTCTACATCGCCGGTGAATTGTGCAACGAATTAGAATCTGGAGACAAATCTTTATATCGATAAATTTTAAACGGCAGATCATTCGCGTTGTCCCTGAGGCAAGATAAAAAGATTGTTGTAACTCCCTGCTCAAACTTCGAGACCAAAGCTAATCTTGTTCGGCTCAAACCCGCTCGTATCGGTGATCAATGATCAATCGATACAGCAACATAATACCTCTACGTACTCACCATGCAGCATACGCCCACCTTCTAAGAGACATTAAGAGGCGTCCAAATGGCAGGATGTGAAATACGAACTTACCTGAAAGCGTAAAAGAGAAAATAATCATCACAACAAACAAATGAAAAAAATTCAAACAAAAATTGCATCAAAAAACGATTTCCAATTTTCAATACGAAAATTTCATCTCAATTCAAAGGAACGTCTGTACAATGAAGATATACTGATACACTGGGGAAAAAAATGATGAGGCAAGACCCTATCACGTGACTCTCGGGTCGATCAAGAAACCTGTCGAATCTCCGATTTCGATGGTTGCACAATCCTGACCCTGTCGGAGCCCCTAACCAAGTAAGGAGCTCAGCTGAAGATGGAGTTAGTATTGTTATTAAGGAGGATTGCGATTGTTGCTTCTCATTCTCTCCTACTTTGCAGCAATAACGCTAGTAAACACGGTCTGCGCACGCGGCCATTTATAGAGTGCTCCTTTTGCACGGTAGATGGCGAGAGGGATAGTATCTTTGGTCGCAGGCAAGAAACCATTGTGAGAAGGAGATACAGGTAAGGATTTGTCCTTATTACCAAAGATGGATAACGGGCTACTCCATTAGAGTCAGGCTAGAGCCTGAACGCAGGGTTCGGGGTCAAAGAGGCATGCTAAAACCGGATCAGTATTTTATCCAGAGTGCTGAGGATCCCATCGGATTGTATGTATCACGATCTAACGTAGCCGGTTCACGAGCTGTGTCTGTCTTAAAGACCATTATCTTCTTGCAGGCGTTTGGGAGCCTGGACTAACGTAAGAAGTGATTGTTGTCGGCGCGCCATGTTGCAATGGGAAGTCTTGTCTTGCAACCGGCGTTCTTTTGCTCCGGCTCACCGCGCGGATCGGCCGTTCCTGCTCGGCCGTATTGTAGAACTCACAGTGCACTCGGAGATACTCCGCAAGGCTGGAAGACACGATCCCTGGGATTGGGCGGTGCGAGTAATAAAAATGCGGAGAATATAGAAAGAGCTGAGTATGAGAAAAAAAGAGGTGGTTAAATATACGATTATACGAGCGGAAGAAAACAAGAAGAAAGGAAAGAATATCAAGAAAAAGGAAAAACTAAAGGGACGTAAGCAAACGCATCATCAGCGAACACGAGAACGCAGAAGTTTCTATATTAAGCATGAGCCAAAGTTTGGTCGAGCTTAAAAAGCTTAAATCGCAAGTTAGGTTTAATAATTTCACGGAGATTATTTTTGATGTTATCATTGAATTAATTTTTATTTTATTTTTCGGCTTTTCTTTCGTTCATGGTATGCTTTAACGTATAGACTCAACAGATAGGAAATTCCTAAAGCTCCTGGGTCAGGATATAATGTCGTACGATATTTTTCAAGGTTTTATAGATCGATTCTTAGTACTCGTGTTGCGAGCTTCTTATTAACCGCACGACACTGCGATAACTCATTATTTGCAATTTACGGGGTACAAGAAAGGAAGCGCCTTTGTTGGCGCCCTGATAATAGCGGCTAAACGGTCAAGCAACGTCTTGTAAGCGGTGAGCACATTAATAAAGAACGACTCTTGCATCAAAGCCGACGTACTTTCTCGTGACGGCTTACACGGACGAGGTTAGATTCTTCCGGAGTAACGTAATCAAATTTCATCCATTAAATAGCTAATAGTGTCTTATAACGACCACACAGTATCGAAACGAGCGATAATAAATTTTTTTTTTAAATTCTATTCATTTCTCATATACAGTGTAATTTCCAAGAATTATATTGCGTTCGCTGTTCAAAGTTCTTGTCGTGTTATCTTACATGATATTTGTTTCAGGGTGACAGACCGGGCGAGCGAGAAAGCTCAAAGCTCAACATGACAAACGGCACGTTTCTTCCGGTGTTCTTTCATCCCAACGAACAACATTTCCATTGAGCGCTTTTCAGTGAAGAAGTCAATGCCTCGTTACGACATGGGTTGCCTCATCGACGTTATCGTATTCTGTCTTTCCGTTGCGTTCCGCCGATAAAACAGAGCGAATTGTACGCGTCGGTAACTTGAGTCATCGTAAGGTAATGCAGTTTTTTAAAGGAACGTCATTTCTTATACGGCAGTCAGCGCCATCTCTTGGGAATTCTCGCAAGTCAATGATTGTGACTGACCGGCCTTGCAAGGCTGTGGGCCATCGAACTCTTGGCCTACTGACGAGCACGGTACGTAATACCAAGACGATGCGGACTAATAGGAATAAAGCGTTAGGAAAAAATCGTTTATTACAAAATAAATGTGTCCTTATGCAAATAAAACGCTAATTCCGTTTACCCAGACATGTCTGTATTGTTTCTTTGTTTAACTTTTTAAAACCACGAGCAATCTGTAATCACGGATAAAACAGTGCAATTGAGGTTATGGATTTTTTTTAAATGGCGTTCGATCTATCCGTGCAATGGTGAATAGGGCCAGGGTCGTGTTTTACGAGAAGGGCTTCGCTATCATATGTCTCATTAACACTATAAGCTTATTAGCGCGATAAATCTGAGTAGGGGCTGGAGTAAGTGTTAACGAGATACGGCCCTATGTCCGACGGCACCCCCAACAGCAGGCATCAAAGGGATACGCGTAGAAAAAGCATCCGTCTGAGTTCTCATCGCAATTATCGATTCCCTGTTAATGACGTCATACCATATATTGATAATTACTCGTGCTCGCCGTGCTAGGCGCCGATTGCTGAGTATTAAAAATAAATTCGCAGTTTGTGTTGGGCCCCTGCTCGTACCGCTATGTGACATAGTAATCTCGAGACACTTTTCCCTCAGCATTTGCATAACACGAATTTCAATTACGTAATACGCCAGCGTTCATCTCATCACATCAGCGCACCAATATACACACTGGAGCATCACCGAACTGCAAAAATAACAGACTTCGATATCCAATCAATACATCCCACCCAACATTTTCTACCCAACAAGAAAATTTCCCTAAAGATTCTACCGCCCCTAGCCAACACCCCTAAAAATAAGCATATACCCCCTTATGAAAAAAAAAACTATTATTAATACGCCATACCACTATTGGTATACATTTTTTTAATTCTCTCCACCCTTCCAAATTGGGACACAAATTAAATCCATCAGTAATCCACACCCTCTCGATCCCAATTATCAATGTCTATCGTAAAACGTCAATGGGCTTCCAATTATTTTCAATGTATCCAAACAGCAACAAAAATAAATAATCAAATAAATAAAGACTACGGTATACCGAGTGAAAATATTTATCGGCTCTACCAACACTGTAAAAACTTTCGTGTCAAATGCCGTAACGTTAACCGTTGCTCGTCGGTAATTAAAATGGCGACGAAACGTCGAGCTCGTTACAGCCGCACGAGGTGTTGTAAAACTGCATCGTTATTTTCCAACCCTCCTCGCCAGAGGGAGAGCAAAGCAGTCGGCCTCGGGCCAAGCACCACGTATTCAGCCGTAGCCACACGATTGACTACTATACTCGCGGATGGTGCTGAGACACCACGTGGTATCCAAGCTAAGTAACGGTCTTCGGTAACCGCGTCAGGGCCTGATGCTAGCGGTACTCCGAACTGGTCCGTTACTTGACCGACAGATCCGCTAGCACGAACACACTGATGGCGTCCTCCCCTCCCCTCCCCTCCCCACCCTCTTTCTGATAGGCGTCTGTCCCACCCCCTCTGCATAAATTGAATCATCTCTGTCTAGTTACCCGATTTTTAGGTTAGCTGGCTACTTAACATAAATGTGTGAATCGATGAAAAAAATGTTTTTTTTTTGTTTTTGTACGACAAAAGTATTTTTGAGTAATTTTTGGTAATGAATATTTTTGGATTTTTTTTTTCAGGATACCTGTGCCTGTGATTGGCGGAGATGCCAGTTGAGAACTGCTTATGTCCGGTGGTTGTTGACTGGCCTGGGTTTGTTGGGTTGTTTGTTGTTGTTGTTGCGCCTGTTGCGGTGCGGCTTGTTGGGTTTGCTGGGGACTGTTGGCCGGTACTATTGTACCTGGGCTACCCGCGGTTTCCGCCATGTTAATTTTTTCTAGTTTTTTGGGTTTTTTTTGTGGATTTATATATATATATATACAAAGTTCTTGCGAATTACACTGTAATCGAGGATTCGCGAGTATTTTTTTTGGTTTAGCAGTATATTTTTTGTTAAATTTATTTCGAACTTTATACGCGGATTTATTTAGACTTATTTACTTGGGGACTTATCAGTGAATTTATAGCGGATTCGAAATTCGTGTTTGCCTATACATTTTTTTCTTCATCTATCTCATGTCTATACGGCAGATCGATCGAGTGCGGATTATTAATTGAACGTAATTAAAATTTCTAGTCGCTGGCTTAAGGTCTGTTCACACTAGACGAATCGTATGTGCGTTAAATTCCCAAAATCATAATCAACAGTTCCTATACCGTCGTCGACGATCTCTTAATTAATTAACCACTGTCAATTAATATGTACAAGTCACCATCTAAAATTTCACTCGAATTCAATTTATCTATTAATTTATACGCTGTTATCTATACGCTATATGTTCGACTAATATTTTTATCAATATTTATTAAAAATTTTACTAAGCTGTTTATCCAAGTCTCAACATTTATATACATCGTTAATTACCCACGTGTCATCCGTCGTGTATTTCAACGCGTAAGACTCCTTCATCCCTCTTAAAAGACTATTAAGGATTAGATTCGACATTAAGGCCATTGTTGTTCGCGATTTTAATTCAGTCCGACGATTATTATCAGTCTTCTCTTTGCAGTCCGTACGTAGATAATTAATCCAGCCCGATGTACAATGATCGGCTAGTCGTTCTCGTAGCACAATCCAAATTTTTGGACAAGTCCTTTGTGTCTATTTTTTTTCCTTTTTCCTCCCTTGCTTTTTTTTTTATTTTATTTAATATCACGTCCCCACTCCGATGGCGAATCCCTAACGAGAACTACGGCAGTAAAACGACCTGCGGGAAAAAAAGGATCGCCAGGAATTTTTTTTTTCGTATGACGAGCCCTTGGGCCTCGCCCTTCCTTCCTACCCTGCTGCCCTCCTTTCCACCCTCTCGTATCAACCCCCATTTGCACCGGCACTCATAATCCCATTCTTCATCCTCCACAACATTTATGACTTCACCGCACCCCCAGATATATATTTTTTATTTTATGCTAATGGCTGCTGGGAATTTTATTTGTAAAAAAAATTTTTTATTTTTTTTGTTGAGATTTTAGGTGAAATTCAGATATCGATGTATGGAGGTGGTTTATGGCTGTGGATGAAATTAGAGGGGAAAACAAGGCTATGCACATGAGACTAATTGCAAACGAGGTAGACAGCTCGTCTCATCAAACCAAACAAAGCGTAAACCCCGTTAATGAAAACCAGCCCGTAGGACTTAATACCTGGGAATTATAAATACAGCGGTAACCACCAAGTACGCGTTTCGCATTACTTTAATTAAATCAGTCTTGCTTGGGTTACTTAGCACAGGCAAAGCCTATAGAGCTATGCGGTTTACACGTCTTCGAATCCCTGAAGTTACATTTTTTTTGTTTCTTGATTTTATTATTTTTTTAATCTCTGCGTGCAATTAATTGATCCGTTAAGTTTTCTGGTGAGTTTCTAGATACGAGCTTAATAATTAAATTTTTTAAATATATAAATAAATGTAGAGGAATTTTCAGTGATTTTTTTTCAAATTTAATCCTTTCACCTTACTTCATTGCTGTACACGCTGACTTTTATACGGTTTATGTGAAATTTGTCTCACTCTTCGCTTCTCTTCTTCACACTCGTGTGTGAACGCGTAAGACCAGGCTTTGGGTACTCGACCTTAGTTGCACGAACGCGCCTTTAGTGGCAGGGTGGAGAAGCGTTGAGACCAGGCTAGAGAGTCAATAGGTCAGTGGGACTTGTCTATCGCGACATTGCCGAGCTTGCTTAGGGCAAGTTTTCAATGTAAGGGAGATAATGAATTTTTTTTAAATTTTCAAAATTACAAGGGTCAAGGATGATTATGATGAGGATGATTTTCAGTACGTTAACGAACCACCGTTTGAATTGCTTACAGAATTTTACGTCAACAAGACGATCTCCTCTAATGAATCTATATAGCGGGTGGCTTAGACCTGCTTGGTACAGGTCTTTTGGAAACGCTGCCAAAATACTTGTTTGGTCACAGCTAAGTAATCTTTGATATCCTAGAATTTGCCGAAATAAATTTTACGAATCTGTGCAAGGAATAGGGGTGAACATTATTGTGGCATCCTGAGAGAATTTTTTTTACAAAAATTATGAAATTTCTACACTCGACTGATAACACTGGAACAAACAATTGTACCTGATTCTAAGATTTTTTTTCATTGTATTATTTCGAATCACCATTGAAAAAGAATCGAATTGTATAGGGTGGCTCAGCGTTTCCGGATATCACAATGAAGTAAGCACTGTTGGAAGTATACTTTACACAGAACAAATTAATTTTTTTTTTGTAATAATACGTCGATTTTTCCATGAATAAGTAAACGTAGCACGTGTACCCATAGGGGTTGATGGGGACTTGTTACTTTGTTAAAAGAGGGCAGCTGATGAGAAGGTTTCTTTGTAAAAAAATGTATATTTTAAGTCTGTCAAATTAATTTGCACGTATTCTCACCCATTGTCCTTTTTTTTTTTAAATTTAGGGGTAAAACTTTATACGCGGAAATTCACGTAGACGCGTTGTTCGATTTCGTGCGTTCTGTCACTGAACGAAGCTTGCGACCAGCGAGAAGGTGACAGTAACGTTAATGTTAATAGCAGCGGTAGCAGTAACACGATTCGATTTTCTATTTTTCTTTTAACACGACTTAATCAATCGGATACCCGATTACGTTTATCGTGTCTGTGTAACGCGTGCCTGTGTCGTATATTTGTGGTATTTTCTCTCTTTTCGCGGAACACTTTTTACGGAAAACGCAGGGTTGGCGGAACTGACGTTTCGTTTCGGTGGTGCACTTATGGGGAACGTCGATGAACTTAAGGGATGCGCCACCAGATGGCAACCCGGGACGCCTCGCACCGTGACACCCCAGGCCCATTTACACTGGATATTTCGTATAGACTCCGCTCTCGCTCACCCAATAAGGCTCTATATATAATTATATAATTTTTTTCTAAGTACACAAGAATTTAACAGCAATTTAATTGACACTTGATTGAAATTTTTTTTGACTTTTAACAACATTTTTTTCACGAAAATAGATGAAACAGAACATAAGATTAAAAAAAATTTTGTTTGTTCTAATTCAAATTTAATAATTGCAGTTTGATGGAAATTATGCTTTTCTCGGTAATCCTATTTTTTAAAAATATTTAATTATTAAAGATTATAGTATTGATTGAATTGTAAGAATAGGTAGCAGGGGATGGATTTTTTTTTAAATGACTGATAATCAATTTTATCAAATTTTATTATTATTTCTTCAGTCAGTATCCAAGGACCTTTCGGCTGATATTGTAATGAGGAAATACGCACATAATGCGGACATGTGGACGTGAAGTAAGTAGTCATGTGGGTGCGTTACCACATACGTTCACTTGGAGCATGTGGTGCTGATGAGTCGATACATACTGATAGAGCCAGAAAGACTCCGAAGTGGGAAAGTGAGAGTGGTTTTCTGGGTCAAAATCTCTTTCATGACGACCTTGCTCTTAACCTAGCAGTTTGTTACATATTCATATTTAACACGAGAATCGCTGTAGCCCAAAAGCATTACGACATAGTAATAAGTAATCAAGAATCAGAATCTTCCACGAGATAGAAGAAGAAAACCGTCAGGCGATCTGAGAGATTACTCAAAATAAAAAAAAAGTCAAAACCACAATCTGGGCAACACAACAAAAAAGTTTTTGATTAAGAATAAACATTTCGTGAACAGATAAATTTTTTTCCAAAATCGTGCCTCAATCAACGACAAAAATGTTAGATTCGAAAAAAAAATTTCAAAAAAATTCATTTCATCCCTCAAAACAATTTTAGGAATCACATAGCGTTTATGGGCTCACCGATTAAAGTCTGTGTACACGTGTTCGAAAAATGACGTCAGCAATGCACACGATATCAAACAGTGTAACAGGGCCTGGCGAGCTTTCAGCGCATGCGCACCAGTGTCGAAAGCTCTCGTACTCCTTCGATCCGTAGGCAACCCGGCATCCTTGGTCACGCTACCCTCGCAAAAAGCTCTACAATGCACACGCTCACCGAGGTAACATTCAAAAAGAGCTTTTGTCGATGATATCGTATCGCGCATGCTCAAACGAAAGCCCGGACCGTTCGTGCGCCTAACTGCATTAGTGCCATTGACTGACCTTACGGAGTAAGGCCGTCGTTCGTTTTACGTTTCCACCAGGGAAAAGCTTCTCCTTAAACTTTCTTTTTTTTTTCTTAACCACCCTCTCTTACCCCGCTCGTCACATCCCTTGGTAGCAAAGCGACATTCGCATTCTTGGCTAAGTCGATGACATTGACCGTGACGAATCAACGACACTAGAGTCGTCCAATTTTCTGTTGCACGATTATTCCGTCGTGGGGCAGCACTGTCCCTTAACCCGCTGTAGAAGTAACAAGAAAACTCCATTGCCCAATCCCTTGATGTCTTAAGGCTTAAAATTAGAGGTTTAACGGTAATACGAGGATGCACCTTTATCTGGTAGGGACTGTGTATACTCAGCATATATATATATATATATATATATATATATATATATATCGTGTATAACCGGAATCTATAAAATACGTTGACGCTTCATGAATATTTATAGAATAATAAGATATTCATATTCTCGGCTGAACACCTCATCAAAACAACCGCTTCCCTTGGCGAAGCAACGCTGCCCCGAGGGGTGGGACTCGCGATGGTATATAACAATGAACTGAAACTTTTACCAAATTATAGGGGGTGGGTACACCCCCCACTATGTCCCATTATATCCGACTATACATTAGCGTGTCTCATTTCGAATTTTTGACTTGATAGCTAGTTGGGTCACGTGATACACGTATCCATTGGATAAAAAAACTTTGAAATATTTATTACCAAAGATTACACGTACAGGTACGAGTTACGTAAGGTGTCGGAAAAAATATTTCACAATCACCAGGTATAAAATTTGACGACAAATCTTTGTAATGGCGACGTGTAGACTGGGACGGTAGAAATTATATTTTATCAGCTTCAACCAAGCATGGCTCGCCTGGGTACACAATGGGCGACAGGGGAGGTCTGTCGTCATAGAAAATGACATTTTGTCGCGTTCAATGGGAACGCTACTATTTGTCCATTAAAGGTAGGAGCGCGCGCGGAAGTCTGTGAACGTGTAGAAAATGGAAAGAAAAAGAAACAGATGGAAATCCGCACTCAATAAACAATAGCTTAATTGAAGTGGTTGTCTCTCATCCTGACGATGACGTTCATTATTTCCAAATTAATAGCGGGCTATACCCATGTACAATCAGGACATAGAAATTGGCGTCAAGCCGTTACACGGTATACCGTGTAACATAATTTAGAAATATTAAATTTTTTTTTTGGTTTTGTATTTCAAAATTTCATTTTATCCATGAAATTTGCTCGATTATGAAAATCGTTCCTGAAGTAGGAACTTTGCGTAATTGCTTGTGAAATAATTCAAAATCCTCCCGCGCAAACTTCGTGCCGTTTCATTGTACGCAAAGGAGCGAGGAGCTATTTTCATAATTAATAAGGAAACGCCGGGAGCTCAGCTCGGCTGACTAATTGGCTGCTCGTCCTTTGCCCTCTGACCCCCTCGTGTCAACGCATCCCCACCTCCGCCTCTTGTACCATCTACAGTGTGTCTCATCTTTATCCTCCGTCTTCCCCTTCGCCCCTCGGGCTCGGCCCACTCGTAAACAAACGTGGGTCGCGAATAACGGCTCTTTCGTACGAACGAATCCCAATATAACGGATCTCGCGTATGCCTTCGCAATCGGCGACTTTCTCTTCGGGGGCTTTACGAATCTCAGCGACTGGCTTTACTCCTCTTTGGATGACGTTACTGTGTATATGCGCCGTTAGCTAGCCGGGCACGTGGATTTGTATACGTGGGGGTATATCGATACGATATACGTATATACACGCTCGTGAAAAGGCCCGTTACTTTTTTCACGCGTTCACCATTTCATTCGGTATACCGGGGAGTTTCTCATTGGCCGATGGCCTCTTTTGCAGAAAATTGCTTCGTTCTTCGATTAACTCTTGGCCGTTTCCGAAACGGTACTCTTAACTGTACAGACGACTCTCTCGCAGCGGCACGCACGTCACGTCAAAGAAGAAATCACAGTAGTTGTATTAAAAAAAAATAAACTCCGAATTTCCAACAACCTTCGAATTTCCTAATTAGCACAGACTCAAACCACATGGTTCTTGTCTTCGTCAAATTTTTTTGTTTTTAAGCCAATTAAAAAAACGTCTATCAAGCCCTGTGAGATTCACATAAGATCCATCGGGACTGATAATTTCAATTCGTATTTACTACGTGAGATTTCTCATTGTCCAGTTTCGTACCTAGACTTACAATTCCATACGTCGTAATGGGACCCACCAAACAGTTACTAGCTGCTGTCCCACTAAATTCCACCAAAGTGAACGCTCATTGGCGGACAAAACGCCAAGCAAAGACAAAACGACTAGCGGACCCCGTTCCTAAGTGCGTGCGAGTGATCACGTAATGTAGGCTCGTCGTCGAAGGTACCGCAAGAGACCAGTTATGTCATAGCCTGACTCGGTTCCTGTTTCTTTCCAGGTAGAAGAAGAGAGCGGTACCGGGAGACGTCGAGTGGGGACCAGAGAGAAGAGGTAGAGGAGACGCAAAAGGAGCAGCAGGCGCAGCGATAAAGAGGAGGAGGAAGAAGAAGTAGTAGAAGAAAGAGGTAGGCACACCTCCTATGCCCGGGCAGGAGGAGAAGACGAAGGAGGGGAGGACCTCACCGGCATACCCAGCCAGGAAGACCGCGAACCTAATGCCAGAAGAAAGGAAAGGCAAGGTAGACGAGAAGGGGCCCAGGTTGGCGGACGGGACTTCGACGCGAGGAAACTCTAGGTCAGCCGGTCGCCAGGAGTTCGACTACCTCTGCGCAACAACAATATCGTCATAACTACATCGCAACACGGGTGCATCGTAGAGCTGCATATTACCTAGGGGTCAATGTGATGATTAAAACCTAAATATAGGCCACTCTTAATTTTAATCCGATAAATCGAAAAACGAAGTCTATACCATTATGAGTATCCATAGTTAATTTCTTTGATTGCTACTAAACTCCCCTTAGATTCTTATACTTGGGCTCAGTCATGGGATACAAAGAGACTTGTAGATGGCGCACTGTGCTGGACTTTCTCGCGCGTCCCGAACGCTCCTTTCGTTAACGGTAATTCCGCGCAGTCTATTCACAAAGAGACTTCCCAACGTGATTCTATGGATCCAGCAAGTCAGTCGGTGAATGAGGTGGGGCAGAGAGTGCCTTTGCTTCGTGATAATACGTAGCGGTAAATTGCTGGCTATGTATATCCACCTAGTATCGGGCTTTCAAGAGAGACGCACGTCCGGGTTCAGGGCCAGTTAAGTAAACAGCGGGTGTTTATGCATAATGCCCCATTGTGCATTCCTTAGGCGTGCAGTTTCTCCTTGCCCGCGCGTAACACTTTCGTGATCTTCGACTTGGTATCAGCTTTTTTTTTCAATCAATTTTGCTCCTTATTAATATATATATTTCTTTAATTTTTTTTCAAGGTCATTCAATACTCAACGCCTTAATATATACTAGCTAGTTAGTGGCTCGTGCAGAGCAAAAGAATTGTACGACGATCCCGAGAAAAAATGTGATACCATGGTCGAAGATATTTATAAAAGGAAAGAGTGAACCGTAAGACATAAAAATGGAGAAAGATCAATGGCACCGCGTAACCTTTCTTTACTCAAGAGTGTTCGAGGCTCGATTGATCAGTTTGAATCGGCGATTAAAACCTACTGTAAATCCCAATTAAATGGACCAAGCGTTCCATCCCTTCGTTTCGGCTCTAAGCACGCCAGTTTGTCTTCGCCGAGACAGGATTTATTGACTCGTATCTTTTGGCACTTAGGTATTAAAAGAAATTGCGAGATTAGAGTCAATTTATACGTTGGGACTGTACGTTGCTTTGTTTCAGCCAAGGTACTCCGAGACTTGAGAAAAGTACCTTGACCATGCCGTGGGAGAAGGTACTTTAAATTACGTCACTTAGTACAGCTAGGTATGGGGTCCCGGTGATAGTTCAGCGATCTCCGGTGCGTCCAAGCGTGACACTTCCTACGCCATCTCTGTATGAATCATAAGCGAGTCTCAGAAACGACGCTGGGCGTCGGTGGTCGTCGAGCCTTCCAGGCGTTGACTTTTACCTACACCAAGTACCAAGTGCGTCTCGCTTCGGCGAAGATGTGCTGATCATGTTGATGATGAGAAGAAAATGTCCCCTTGCTGATTCGAATGGGTCAGAGAAAGATGAAGGAGGGATTGCATAATACTTTTATTATCGATCATCAGACTGATCGATAATAGTTGATCATTCGAATTCAGCCAGCTATTGCTTACGGTAGGTGTCAAGATCAGGATTTTGACATAGTGAAATTGTGGTACAAGATTTTTTTTTGTAGCAAAAACTTTTTTTTGAATTAATCAACGAATTTGATTATAGTGATCGCGTGGGTGGGAATACTGGGTTTCGTCTTTTGCTACTGATGTAGAATAAATGCAAATTATAGTGGGGCGGGAGGGGGGGTTAATGCTTCCGACCAAGGACCTCTGGGGTCAATAACCCCACAGGAGAATACGTCATTGTGTACACGATCTGCTGTCCTTTACGTTTCTTGGCCTAATCTTTGCTTTCGCTTTCGCCTTCTAGAAACTTCCTCATTTCTTAATAGTAGATTGGGGTATCGCGTGAAATTTGCCAGCTAAGATAATACTTGATATATATGTATATATGTAAACTAAATATAGTCGTATACTCACCTACAAGCTTAAGCCTCGTTTTCACGTGAAATTCCTATACTTACAAATCGTTATGCTTGAAGCGTAATTCCTTCTAGAACAATTTACAAATCAATAAATAACACTTATATTATCAACCTACGATCCCCTTTGAAATATTTTCGTAAATCCCAATCACCACCTCTTTGATTTTTACGTAAACCCCTCATAACTTTTCTACTTACATACACAGTGGTTCTTATTACACTATCGCATACCGTAATCAATATTTCCCTAAATACACCGACCAAGCAAACAGCTCCTTATCAGTCCCTTAACAGAAAGTGCGAATATTACGAGAGACAGAGTATATTTGTTCATCGTTAGACCCAGCAACCTGAGAAAGTACCCCTGGCATTGGAGGCTCGCCTTAATGATCAGTGTATTTCGATGAATTTAAGACAATCCTAATCGCATGAAAAGCAAAACACAGACTTTTAAAAATTTTCAAATCTCCAATAAAAATTGATCCATGGCCAAAGATCATTCCAATATCAAGTGACGAGTGATTTTGTAATCTCTCTAAGATACGTCAGACGCCGCATACCAACCCGTTAGAATTTTCTTTCGTCGCGTTGGCCGAGCATTTGGGTCCTCCGTGCGTCCTGACACGCGCTACCCAAGGAAGTATCGTCATTACTCTCGAGCGTCATATCCAAGAGTACGTGTAGTAGTAAGTGTCGGTCAATGCACCAGGAATCCTCCAATCTTCAGAAAGCTGATCTAACGTTTCGCATTCACCAGCTGGCAGTAATACGGTATCGGTTTACGTGCACAATTAAAATTTGCTACCTCAGCTGGTATCCACGTCATCATCAGGGATTGATGATAGAATATTATGTATATATATATATGTATAAAATACATTGACGAAGAGCGAATCATTGCTGATTGGACATAAGCGCATCCTGAAGGGTCATCAGAATTCGATGCACGCGACGTGTGCGACAGTCATTACCCAAGTCATTTATATTTCGTTGAAAAAGAGACTATCGTGAAATAAGAGACAGGGAAGATAACGTATTTCCTGGAAGATACTAAAAGTCCGTAGGGAATTTAAAAAGAGAGAAAACAAATATCCCCTTACATATATATTTGTCCATGTAACCGTAGATGTATATACGTATACAGTGTAGGTCCCAAAAAAAGGTTCCATCCCGGAAGAGGACCAAGGTTCAAATCCTACCTCAGAAGAGTCATGATGCATAAGCAGCCTCGAGCGTTTTACCAAGAATCCCAAGGAGCAGAGTTCTGCAGAGTGAGATTTTTTAATAAAAATATAAAATCCAAAAAATTAGTGTCACCGAGTCCAGGTAATTTTTGGAATTTCAAAAATGATCCGATTCAAAATTTTAGATATTCTTAAAAACAGTGTATGTACAACGTGTTCAAATTTTTTCCAGATTTCAATTCTTCCTGTTATTCTCAACCAACCTCAAGACGAAAAGTCACCTTCCACGGGATCTAAGTGAAGAATTAGGTACCTGGTGGTTCTGTGAAAAGTCTAGGAGCAACGATCCACGTCTGGAATTGGTTACGAAGTAAGGTGGTTTGACCAGGTAGACACACCGTTCGCCACGTGGTGAGGTCATCGTCCTGTCGAGCCCTTACCTAAAGTCTCTATAGCGCAGAGTTTCATGATACGTTTAACAGGCCGCGGCCTACGCTTTTCTGGACTCTAGGTAGCTCTGCCTCGAGGAGCAATCGCCAAACGTAGCAGGAGGGATGATGAAGAAAAGTAACGAATGCCAAACTCCTAAGGACACGGCGTGCAAGAAATTAGACATATACGTAGACGTTAGAATAAACAGTAGGCGATGCCGTTAGAAGTGTTAAGAAAGAAGAAAAATTATCGCTATTGTTATCCTAATAAGAGGCAATTCCCAGATCTTCCTCCTTCGGTACGCGAAGCCATCCAAACGCTTAACGTTTCTAACTGCCGCTTGAAATTCGAATCCTCTAACGGCGACACAGTCTCCGCCCGATCTATACCGATGGAGGGGTCCTTCCAAGAAATAACATTTTTTTTTGTAATTTTGTAATTTTTAATAGGTTATTTATTTGCATCTATTGTTGGTCGCATACGAATATTATATCGTCTGGAACGACTGAAGATTTCTAACGGGTGACGCTAATGTCATGGCGCGTGGGTTGAGATATTACATGGAACGAGAAAAATTATACTGAAAGGTTCTGGCGTGTCGTATCGTCGAGAGGAATCGATTCGTCCCAACGACATCAGATAGAATCAAGTATGCAAAGAAACGTATTGTCTCTCTTTTTTCATTCTGATACCCATAATATACCGGGTGGGCAGATAAAATGTGATATGCAATTATTTCGGTATTTTAATTAAAATAACAAATTTTTTAATTCACATTCCCCAGGACAATGCACTTAATGCGTCAAGATTATTCCCTTAGATGAATTGATATGCGTGAACACATAACCGTCCATGACTTTGAACACACGTGTGTACTATTAAGCGCCAATAAGGAAGCAGTTACAAGACCTTGTAAATATAATCCAAGCTTACCAGGAACGTAACGCAATTTATTGTCACATTTATTATCAAGGTACAAGTTGTTGAGCAAAAAGTACGACAACCTTATGACACGTGTGTAACATATGAGTATAAACGATTATTATCACCACATTGAATAGAATACAAAGGAATCGGCTACCTGCTGCAATTTTAACCATTGAATTGAATTTTAATTCCAAATCATAAATCAATAAATAATTTAAATCCGACGTAATTTTAAATTTAAGAAAAGTATATGTATGAGCTCGACAAGTCACATAATATTGAAAATCTGAGTTCTACCGTATTCAGTATTGACTGTGACCGGCAATATGAGTATGGAAAATAAGGCTGTATCACAAATGACGAATTGACGATTGGCTCGTACAAAAATAACGCCTCGCGTTTTTACGACGCAGAAAGAGGATGGATGGCTTTTCAGCCAGTGAGAATGGACAAGGTATGAGAGGCGCACAGCACCTGCGGTCGACGACCCTTGGCGGGCTATCGAATACCTCATGGAGAGTCCACAGGGAAGAGCGACAATACTGCTGATAGGTGGGACGGTAGGTTGGTAGTTTGTTACGAAATCGGACGTTGGACAAACGTCAAAAGTGTCGGAGCTGTCAAAAGTGTCAGAACTGTCGATGACAGTGCGACGATTTTAATAGACGTCAGACGACAGCACGTGGTCGGATGGTTTACTGTACACAGAGATATGTATCGCTGGTAATGTTATCTAGGGAATTTTTTTCGTTGCATCGAACAACGTCGAGCCAACTAGATATTACGACTAATGAATATTCTGTTTTACCGAGTGTGAATTTTCTAGTCTATTATAATTTTTTTTCTCTCCTGCTTTTGTAAACCAATAAAGACGGTACCGGCTGCTGAGCATGAAGCACCGGCACGAGAAATCCATGGAAGCGTCCTTATCTGAAATCGCATGCTTTCATGGATCCTTGACTCGAACGGTACGTTCTTTACGGTATCTTGTGCGTTCCGTAATATGGAATCTGGGGATAAATGAGGTCAAGGCAAGAGGGAGTTATAGCTGTAGGGTAAATAAGAGAATGTTACTAGATGAGTCAAAGTATGTATCCCTGGACACGTGTATCGCAAGACTGTCAATGAAGTAATAAAAAAATCAGTCTCCAGTTTCAAATCGTCCAAAGTTCACTCAAGACCAATCTTGAGAATTCCCCAAAATCAATTATAAAAAAAAAAGCAAATTCATCCTCTATACCCATAAGATTCGAACCGAGACCAGACGCGGTCGACCAACCGAAAAGATCCCGCGATCCATTTCCGGTCCCAGGTCAATTACTCTGTATCACAAAACCTTATCAAATAATTAATACATCCTGGATGTACTCATGACAATTAAAAATTTTTTAAAATTGACAAAAAGAAAATTTCCCAAATTCAATACCGATATCCACCAGTGCCCCTCAGTTGCACGTATCACTTCAATGGGACGTAAATGAGTTTGCTTCCTGAAACGGTATCGTCACGAGACTACATATCCACCTAGTAATCCCAAGGTGACGAATAGAAGCCAACAGTCATGAAGTATTGAACAGCAGTGGTAATAGTGATAGGTAGAGTGACGATGACGATGATGACGATGATGATGATGATGATGACGAATATGGCATCAATAGTAGTAATAGTAGTAGTAGCAGTCTTCGCTACAGTGAGCCATGAAGGTCCAAGAGTGAAGTGGCGTGGGGGTGGGAGAGGCTAATGGGGAATCGTAAAGGCGGGTTGGGGATGGGTGAAGTGGGGATCGGCGGAAAGGGAAGTGGACTCAGAGAAGCAGAGAAGAGTCGAGTAAGAAACAGCTGGTAAGTTGAAAGAGCTGGGAGTTCAATGACTGAAGAGAGCCAGGCAAGGCCTGAGTAGGTAGGTAGGTACCTTCTTTCCTTCCCTGCCTGTTAGGTTAGGTTGGCATTACTTGTACCTATGGCATTATTATACCTTCCAAACCTCTTTTCTCTCTCTCCCTTCTCTCTCTCTCTCTCTCTCCTTCGATCACATAGGGATACGTACATCGTGTGAGTGACACGAGGAATCTGTGACTCATGATTTTCTATTGGCCTTACGGCTCTATACGTATATGCTGACATCGAACTACATGTATTATGCACGGTAAGTATATCATATAGGGAATTTCAAATTTTCGTTTAATATTAAAATACACATACTATGACCTCCGTAACACGTTACGATATTCATATGAAATTTTGTAAACGCATCAAATATTACGAAAAAAATTGTACTCGTAATTATATCAGTGATAAATTATCAAAATTTTTTTTTAATTTTGGCCTTTTTTTAAAATTTGTGTAACTGTGATTGATTATACATTTTTTCATTTTAATATCGTTTATCCTATCTCGCACGGGGACTTGGACCAACCAGGTCGTTATGCATAATGCGAATTTACAAGTTCACCGGTTGACCTAGGTCTTTCATGTTTTATGAAGTGGAGAACGCGTCGATTTGGCCGCCTCCCGTGTATTATATATCCATTATGCATGAAATCGTACTATGCATCTCCGATGTGGCTGCGCGAAAGAGTTAACTGTAAACTGCCATTTGTCACTTGGCTGTAAAACGAAAATCGACCCTCTGTCGTCATACGTCTCTCTCTCGCTCTCTACGTGCGCGTACGCAAACGACGGAGACGAATGCGTGGGGCTGCGCGGAGGTAAAGTTAATTGGAAATTAGCAGGTCATATACGAACGTCCACGCTAATTGACCCCTTCTCCATTACCGGATGATATAATACATTGCAAGACTAATGGCGACCAGTGCCCATTATACGCCATAATGCATTTTTCGAAAAGCTATTTACCATGGGTTTACTAATAGTTGCGTCATGGGTCAAAGGTCGATTTTTAAAATAAATATTCAGAAAATATCTTCTATGGAAAACTCGTTAATAAAATATTTATTAACTAAAGTCAATAAATCATTGATCAATTAATTTCACTTGATTTTGCCTAAATACAGTGCGTAACGGAATTACGTGATTCGACCAGCCAAATACTCAACAGTTCAATCATATAAATATGGAAGTGAAGGGACCCCTTTAAACTCACTAATCAATTATTTTCTTAGATATATTTAACGGGATTTCCTCTCCAGATTTATCCAAATCTAAAATCATCGCGATTAGTCAAGGTTAATCGTCACGCGATTTCTTGCTACAAAAATCGTAACAGCGAAGAGTCGAGATGACAAGAATTTAGTGGCGCGATACAAAAGGAAAAAAAATTTTTTTAAATTGACCAAAAACAAAAAAGATAATCTATTCGGTTAAGTTGTGTCCGTTGTTTAACGCCATTATATTTATAAATGATATATATATATATATATATACACACACACATATATTCAATACCCTTAGAACCCGGTTTACTGTTATAACGGTATATTTCCTCGTAATTTGGGTATCTCTTATATAGACATCCGGCATCGGGTTCTTCGTGCTGAAGAACCTGAATCCTCGTCAAAAATAATTTTACGATTTTTCTTTCGAAAGTGTCTACCCGAGTATTACGATCATAAGAATCACGTACAGGATATTTATTTAATAAGATAAACAACTTTTATTCGACGTGTATATCAACCAGGAAATATACCATGAAATTTACGCACAGGTACCGATCGATTAAACATACCTATGGAAAAATAGAATCGGCCATATATATATATATATATACCATGCTACGTAGATTCAAGTTACGACTCTTGAACCATCGCCTAAGGTCACGATGGGTCACTGCCGCATAAGATATCTCACGCCACATCTCCATTCCGGTGACTCGTTGCGTTCCTTCTCTAACGTGCGTTATGAACTTGAATTAATCAGCGATCTTGTCAAAGAGACGTTTCTTCTTATCTAATACACTTCTGATACCTTTAAAGGTACAATCTCCCGCTACTGGTTTACGGTCTCACTTGAGTTGCCCGTATCGACCGACAGAGGCAGCACTTTACCTTATAAAAACCATATATATCCCCGACAATGAATTACCTTACGAATAAGTAGATACACAATCCTAGTGAGTACCATGATTGACAGTATCAAAAAATAAGAATAAATAATAATTATAAAAAACAAGTTAACACGATTCAACTATGAGTCAAGTATCCACCATACATAAAATTTTAACCAGAAATAATAGTCATAGCAAGGAATAATAAAAAGTCGAGTATGTCACGTCTTTTCTCTCAGTACCATAATTATCTATTGATAGTGAATTCTGACGTAATATCTTTTTCCAATGACCGCGATGTACCAGTGGTTACGATGCTGGTAACGCGATAGAAAAAAGGATTGAAGATGGACCGTAAGACGTCGTATGGATTTTGGGGACGTCTATGGTCCCGGAGTCTTCAGAGGTTCCTCTCTAACATAGGCAGTTGTATAGTAAATAGGTATACGTTCATAAATATATATATATACACAAGCTTCTACCTATATATACACTACGTGTCGGAGGGTCAACGACCCCGGCTTTTGTTCGTGGCTAAACCGGCAAGCGCCGTGTTCGAGGCACGAAAGCGGCATCGGCCCTCCTGGCCCGTTCTGGCCCGGTCCGGCCGGTCCCTGCCGCAAGCCGAAACCCACTCCGTTGGGTAATCGATCGTAACGATCCAAGGTCTTTGCCACCTGCCTCGCAGCCCGCAAAGGCTTTAGGTCTTACGTGTTAAACGTAAGTTATATATATATATATATATATACCTAATCCTTACGCGGAAGGATTCGTCAAAGGTTCGACCTTCGATGGGTTGGATGATTTTGAAGATAGGGTAACAGTGGAGGTTACTGAGAAATCGGAAAATATTAATTTTTGTCATGGCTACCGTTCTTGACGGGGTTGATTAGATTTTGGAAAATATTCTTTATTAATGATTATTATTATTTTATTTATCATACCAAGCACTGAACCTTCGTGACCTTTTCTGATCTTATCGATGGGCTATTTTCGAACAAGCTATAATCAACCCTTACTGGTCGAGTCTCCCCGATCGATTGAGGGGGGCCGATCGTTCACTCTGGATGCATTGTGCTTTGCGTACTTGGGGGTGCATGGGGTTGTATGGGGGGTATGTTTTGTGGGTGGTAGACTGGGTTGATATTGTGATGATCCTATGCTGGTATACAGGCACGCGCGTAGGCTTGCTGTACTTTATATCGTGGTCAGCGTCAGTGTGTTACTGACCTCGAGTGACCCTGCCATCATGACCGCAACATAGAGTACTGTTACCTTCACAAATTTATTTATTCCTCTTATTCAATCCCCCGCCGAAGCCACTGAGGACAATCACTGTTATTCGGAGAGCGACAGACGACCTGTGCATTAGGCTTAAGTATATGCCTTTGATGGGAAGTCGAAACGAAGGAAATAAAAATAAATTGAAATTATATAATTTGACGAATTATTATATCGGTGGCGTTAAAATTTGACGTTGAGATGAGAGGTAAAATTTTTTTTTTTTTTTTACATTTTGGGAATTTCGACGATGGGAATTGCCAAAATTATTTCTTACCTCTTATGGTGCTAGGCATGGTGTCCGAATTTCATATCCTGGTATCCAAAAGAAAGGAATGATTTTGATAGTAGAATATTAATCACCGGTTGTCACTGCAACGATTCAGCGTGAATCAAAATCACTGCACTTTTATTCCTTCACCAATCAATCGAATATATTAAAAATAATTTCGATTATGTCACCATAAGAAATCTTTTTCTGTCTCCCGATTTCTCTTCCGTCTTTTTGTGGTATTGCTTTTTATTTTTCGCTCTCTGTACTCTTCTCTTTCTTTTTGTATCTTTTTTCTCTCCCTCCCTCTCTCTCTCTCTCTCTCTCTCTCTCTCTGGCACGCGCACGTGTCAAATAAACTTCCACCGCATCTTGACGAACGAATTTCTCTTCACCCGGAATTGATCTTCACTGTATCTCCACGTTGCATCGGCACATTAAATCTCACACGCGCGTTAAGAAAATCGATATTAAATAATGCACAGCTTATCGATCAGGATCGAATCTGTATTTAACGTATGAGAATCGCAGTATCGAATATTTACGACAAAACATCCCTTTTTCACTGTCAAATTATCTCAAACTGACCCGTCACTCTTTCCTTCTCTCACCGATCTCCGGTTGACACCTGTGAAACAATTCGACAGCACCGAACGCACAGATCTTACGAACGACACACAAACCTCCGGCTTTTCGATATGCAATTAATCATATAAGACACATCAATGGTATTGAAAACACACGGACGGAAAAAGAAACATTGAGAATCACAACACCGTGAAAGTATGAGACTCCCTAAAAATTTTGCTTTTTTAAATTTACACGATATAATGTTGGATTTTATAAAAATTTTTGTAAATATTTTTCTCCAAATTTTCTCTATCACGATCTTTGCACTTGTCAGCTTTAGGATTGGCTGTAGCGGTATCAGCTGTTATCACCACCGAAATTCTTCTCAGGATCCTCCAAATGACATAAAAGTGCTTCCGTGCTTTAACGTGGAATCGCTTGAGTTTCCTTCAATATTTTCGTCTTCCGTCCATTCCTTTTTTAAAACTATTTTGTTTTTTTTTTTTCACTAACGTGTCTCGTACAACAAATTTTGTTTCTCTCGTATTTCCAAATTTTTCGACTTTTATACGTTTTTTTTTTCTTTTTCACAATTCTTATCAGTGAATTTTAATTATGCAGGCTGAGTTTTGAACTTGAAAGGAGTATCGTGTTTGGAGGTTCGGTGGTGGTGGTCGGTGAGTGACTCTACCGGCCCACGGTACAAAGATCCACAGGTGCTCTAACCGTGTAGCTGTTACCCCCTCCAACCCCTCTTTACCCCCCCCCTCTCATGGATACCCCCACCATCATACCACTTTGAAACTCCGTTTACGCACTTATAGGTGCACATGCGTTCTCCGCCTTCTCATCCCCCACTTTGTTAACTCGTTCAAAATCCTCCCTTCCTCTACCCCCCCACCCCCCTACACAACCCCTACTCTTGTATTATATCTCCCCCTCTAGTATCATTCCCTCATGCATTCTTTATGCACCTTCTTTTGATACGTCATTAACCGAAATTACGAAATGAAATTTCAACCCTTTTGTTTACCTTATAATTTGTCCTTTTTTTTTTTAATTTATAACATCAGTTTTTTTTTGCTATTTTTTTATTGGGAATTCGTGGGGATTTACCTATACCCACTTATCTTTGGGTTAATGGTCGGCACGGTCCTAACGACACGTGGTGTCTGTTTTCTTTTACTCTCTTTTTTTTTTGTCAAGTACGGAATCTTGAGTAAACCTAAGATTTTCGATGGTATTTCGTAATTGACGGAAACTGGGTGGGTTTGCTTTGTTTACTCCGGATGGGTTACGTCGTCCAGGAAGAAAGCTTTGGAAAATGTATCCTGTCTGTATGAGATATAAATACGGGTAATGAAAGTAAATGAAGGTGATGAGAATAAAAATGCCATAAATAGTCGGCAAGTTTGTGCAGTATTTAGGTAAAGCAGCAGCAACCATTGGGAATTCGATAAGGTCGTTTATCACGGTGCCATTGAAATTGGCTATTGGTATCCAAAAGGTTGGAATGTTAATCCTGAAATATGTTAAGGTTGAAATCTTAATCTTGAAATCGTGATAGAATTCGATTTTTTTTTTTCTGAAATATATATATCTATAATATGCAAATATAGATATGCGATATAGATAGAATGCGATTTGTTTTTTCAATATACACATCTATACTCTTTTGCTCGTACGCTGACGTTCTCTTATTATTTTTTGCTGAGCGTAGGTGGCAACAAGATTGGCCATCGAATGTCAATGTCGTTCCCTGTCATAGTTATTTAGTGGCCAGTAGGTCATTGACCTTTTACATTCATATCGGAACAAGCTACCAGTCAGAATTTTCGGATACCATTTTTTTAATTATCTTGATACTGTAAACGAATGACGGTACCGCGAAATATAAAAAGATCTTTAAAAAGAAAAAATTGGGTGAAGTCATTCCTCGTTTTAGGCCGTTTGGAAAGTGGCTTACGTATTATGCATTCCAGCAGACGACACCTTACCGATTTGGAATGTTACCTTTTGCGCGATCAGAATTAATTCGTTTAAAAGGCGCAACATAGAAACTCGCGCTAAATTCTCGAAATCCGTGAATTTCGACGATTAGATCAACGGCGGATCGATATAATTTTAATAATTTAGTAAATCCTCCAATCGAGTTCCAGTTGATCAAGTCGAACGAAGCTATCGACCTCGGCGCAATCGGGACAGAAGGTGCTGAATAAAAAGAACCAATAAAAATTGGTACCGTATTGGTTGACTTATCGATCTCAGAATTGGTTGGGTCCCTCAGGGTCTTATAGGGTCAGAGGGGAAGAGGGGAGATCCTTGCTGCTTTCTTAAATAGGTTTTTGCTATTCGTCTTTCCCGATTGGTCGAAGCCGATAGGCATAAGCAAGAAGAAGAAGCGAAGAAAGAAGAAGCGGTGGCAGAAGAATAAGAATCATGGGAAGAAGAGGCCATTGCCATTTCGGAGATTATTGAACCTCACGTTCTGATGACTCGCCGAAACTCTGAACCTAACTCAACGATACCTTTTCTCCTAATCCTTTTTTTCTTCCTTTCCTTTTTTCCAAAAATATCTTTTCTCTCTCTCTCTCTCTCACTCCTACAATTTCGAATCCCTTCCTTTTACCTACCAAGAATCCCACCGTGGGCGGTTTGCTATACCTTACGCGATTCCTTTGTCTGGCTTACGAAATCAACATTGACCTTGGCCAAAACGATGATCCACAAATTCTTCATCCAATACGTCATCGTCGTCATTTTTTCACTATATTCGTCATCCACCTTCATCCATAATGATAATCATAATTTTATAACCTTACTGCTACAATGGATCGGTTATCGTTAATCATCAGTTATCGTTAATCATCAGGTAGACCGTCCATCTGAAATTCAGGCGTACCCGCACGTCGGTCCTATCGACGTCGTCAATTCAATATGTTTCTAACGGGCAAATCGAACCAATGCCACTAGAACTGTAACGGAACAAAATTGACGGATTTCGGCTGGAGTACCGCAAGGAGGAATCATTCGCTCGCCTTTCAATTAACGTTACAGGTCGACGTCTTAATTCGGCACGTAGTTCGGTATAGCTGCTGATTTGATACGCCAAGATTTTTTAAAAGAGAACCGAGGTCAAGGAGTCGCCCTAGGCTTCCTTGATCCATCGTCGTGCCGACTTCAGGCGATCCTCATGATCCGCGATCTTTGTGATCCTTCGTCGCTTGAGTGATCTACCGATCTGAAAATTTTTCAAAATCGCTCTCGCTTTGAATTATAATTTTGAAATTTTCAATTCAGTCGCTATGAAATAATGAGAGGAGAATTTTAATACTGATGAATACAGTGGAAGATGCTGTGGTCGATTATTCATCTTGCGATTAATAAAATGATACATTGAAACGTGGATGAGTTTTTCGGGGATTTACAGAAATTAATAGTCATTCATATGTAAATGTGCGTTTATTTATATTGAGATGTGACAGGTTATGGTTTATTGGGTATTAGTGTAGGATCAATGGTATAATAATAATTATAATTTATGGGATTTGTATATGATGATCATTATTGATTTCTAATGGGCTATGCGACTTGAATCTTATATGTGGATTGACTATTTAATGTTATGCTGAGTTTACATGTGAATATGAGACTGTTGTAATTCTAAGCACGTGAATTTCTTTACGGGTGTGCGATCGGTCGTTAAATTTGAAACGGATCTTTATTATTTCAAATTAATGATAACGTTTCAGCTGCTCTTGGTTGATTAAGAAGTAATGAATTATCGATCGAACTTGGAGCATCCACAGGACAAGTTCCCAAGCGGCGACTTGTCGCGTTGGTACGTAAATATTCCAATGGTCGTTGACCTCGGTCGGCTTTCGGTGCTAAAGTAAACGTTATTCTCGATTGTTATTTAAACGTAATTAGGATTTAAATCGTTAAATCATTTAACGTATTTTAGGAATATGTGAAAGGAACTGAAATCTAATGGAAATATAAGGTCAAAAGGTCAAAGTCGAGTTGATGAATATTTTACGAAAAATTTTATGTGATTTTGTAAAGTTGGAATAAATAGAGTATCGATTGCTATAGGTTTTGGGAGGAATTTGGTATAATGTCAAATTTATGAAAAATTCAAACTGTTCAGATTTTTTCTTAACCAACTTTTTTTATTTCGGTGGAAAAGCATCGCGGAAATGTCCATGGAAGTTGGGATCGATTTAGACGCGCGCAACGTATCGCGTTTATCTCTGTCACGTGTTGGTGTCCCATTGGTCGAAGTTTTCTTTAAGAACTTAGATTAGGACGTGGAATGATTCAAGGTGAAGGTCTTTTCTGTATTTTTTTTATCTTTATTATATAATTTCACAATATTTCTCATTTTGTGAAAATTTTCTTGTTTTTGAATTGAAATTTTTTTTTCAAGTTTGATTGAAATGAAATTTCTTGTTCTGAAAAGAAAAAAATTCTATAATCGCGTATAACTGTAAGGTGGTTGGAATGTTCCGTTTTGGTATTATGCAATTTTGGATAACGGATACTTAATTTATATTTCTCTTGTCGGTACTTATATCCGGGAAACATTCGTGAGACACGAATTCGCGAATATAATACCTTTAAGCCCGTAAATTATCATGCAACGAAGATTTGCCGAGAGGAACCTATAGAGGTTAATTATAATGCGTAACGCCATTGATGTGCACTTTTGTATAGCTCTTGTGAAAAAAAAAAGAATTTTCAATGTAAGGCGTGAGTGAACTTATTTATAAGTATGAATGCATCAATTGTGTATTTAATGAATTTCAAAACAAAAAATGTCTGATGTACTGGAATAAACTTTTTTTTAATTTAGAAATTTGTAAAAAAAATGGTAAAATTTTTGTGTAATAATTATTTCTCATATTTTCATAGTCTAATCGCTTGGATTAAATTTGAGGTCAAAAGTTAATTATCGCTATTGAAATATTGCCCTATAATTATATTCGCAAACGTACAGAGGTTAAAGTACCGCGTGTAACAATCACCTTAAAAACTCTTTTGCACGTAACTTCTTACGGAGTATATCCGGTAAGTTGTGAAAGAAAAAAGAAATATGACAAAGGGGAAACAAGTGTAGACGATGTTCCAAGGAACCGCATTGGTCGCGCAATTTTAATGGGACAAAGGACCAAAATTCCATTTCTTGGTTACACGATTCGCCTGGGCCGTATAGTGGGACATTTGAAAAAAGCATTGAAATGTCAATGGCGATAATTAGCTTCCTGTAATTTTGGTAAAGACCGTGTATAGAAATTGAAAAGAAAAAGAGAAAGAAAAACCGAATCCTCTAATTCCCATAAGTCCCAACTTCGTTAACCAACTATTCCAAGTTCAAGTCACGCATCTAAATTTCTGGCATAGTCGAATTACCTTAAAAAGAAAAACCTGTTATTAGATCATCAAGTATTAATAATAGCACTATAAAAAAGTTTGGTAAAAAAGAAATTTTCGTAGGGCCCACGAAGAAGTAGAAATAGGAGTGGACTCGAGAAGATGAAACAAAAACATGAAGACTGACATATATATATACTTTCTTTGTATACTATATATATATATAGTATACAAAGAAAGCCCGTTCCGTTCTCAGTGAGGCCCCACAATGGGGCCCACTGGGATCCTCGCGGTACGTGTCTCGACCGAGGTCACTCACGACCTTTTCGCTTTAGGAATGACGAAATAGGTACATATTACACGAATCTAGGGGCCCAGCATTACTGAGCTAGTAGCGAAGGCCTTCTCAGGACCCATCGAGCGAAACCCCACCGAATCGTCATTGGGCAGAGGCCCGCCTGGATACCGTGGATACCGGCATGGAGTCAAGAACCTCTTCTTCGGGCGCGTCTCCATCGCATCTGTGGTTGAACGAACTGTGGACCCAACGGGCAGCCAACGAGCCAATGTGAGTCTCAGCTTAGTAGCGGCAGCAACGGTAAAGCGAACCGGTGTGCCGGCGAGAGACAGACGTACAGACAAACGTAGAGAAGGAGGAAGAGAGAGAGAGAGAGAGAGAGAGAGAGAGAGAGGGGGAGGAAGAAAGAGAGACAGAGAGATAGAGAGAAAGAGTGAGAGAAAGATAAAGAAAAAAAAAGAGAGAAAAACTCAGAGAGAACGACGAATCGATGTAACACTGCCACCTAGCGGTACAATATCCCCTCCACTTGGGCCATACGAGCCTTCACGGGTCTTTTATTTATGTTTTTGTTTCTTATGGATACCACGGGTTTCTCTTATGCGTGATTCTCGTATGGCGGTATCACCCCGAGTTAGCGGTAAGCTACTATAACTGTTGGGATTGAAGATTCATGGGGATTTTATTGATGAATTTCATCATATGGGATATATATATATATACACACTATATATAGTACGTACGTGACTATGCGGAATTCAATGAGAAACCGTACGCTCCATGGAATTCTGTAGGAAGTAAAAATTGTTCTAGTGTTTCCATGGAATTACACAGTGCTTCTGTCTATATGCATACGGCGCTTATGGGAAACGTAAATGATTCTTATAGAAAACAAAGTTTCTATCAATAATTCAAGAGAATTTATGACGTTACCTTAACTGTATTAATTCCAAGTAACGTTCGTCAGACGTAACTAGTTTCATCGCAAAAACAGAGTCGCGTCTTCGCTTCGACGCAAGAGATGGCGACACGACCGAGATTCCATCCGTTGCCGTTGAGCAGGTTTTATGGTGAAAAAAAAAGGTTTGCCATACCCCATAAAAATAGGTATTCGACGTATCGCAGTTGGTAGCCTCGTACCAGGAACATAGTAAACGCAGCTGGAATTCGATACCGGGACAATTTTCTTCGAAGTACAGTCGAGGTTGAAACAGCGTCTATTTTGCACATAGTCAAAGTTTCACAAATATCGGATTTTAGTCTGAGACATTGGCTTAAGGATTTCCGGACGGATTCTACGCTGCTTTGTATTGGCAGATCCGGCGGGCATTTTAAAAGGTACGAAACTCTCTCAAGTACCAGGAAGTGGATAAAGGAAAGTAATATAAAAAAAAGTAGGGAAATGCAGAGAAAAGTAAAAAGAACAGGGCGACCACTACCAAGAGGGAACGCTCCAATCAGTGGCAAGAAGCCTGCGGCGAGAAACGGGACTTTCACATAACATCGGTATAACATAACGTAACGTAAAGGCAAGTACCTATGTCCGTTCGGAGGCTGCGAGGGCCTATCAGCGATCAGCTTCATAGAGGTCCGCTCGTTCTTATGGGCCTTGAGGCGATTGGGTCCCATATTTGAAAGAGACCGGGGGAATCGCGCATGCCGTTGCCAACTTCATGGCATTGACAGTGGAATATCTCTTATGGCGGGTAAACGCAATAAATTATTAGTACGAAGGTTGGCAATCGTGCCTTGTTTCAAGTCGTTTTTAGCTAATGATCTGATAGCGATCGGATTCACCAGATCCAACAGCACGATCCACTATATGCGGTTTACATGCACTTGATTAGATGCATGGCTAGAAGCTGGAAGTTGGTAATAGGTCTGTTTAGGTTGGTAGCTGGTATCCTGTATTTACGTATGGCGGCTGTACGATTTATTGGATGATAAGTTGGTACTATCTTGCACGAGGTCGGACCATTCGTGTTATTGGTTTATGCTTGTATTTTGTCATCGTTCCGAAGACGCGATAATGTCCTGGTAACGACGTTGAAGGGATTTTGATTTATTATGGGTAATCATGCGCTGTTCCTTCTTCCCTCGTTAATTAAGATCTCTGATATGATTTCACAGCCTGGAGTCTTATAACTGTACTTTATGTTGAGTTTCTTAGCGAAACTGTTATCGATTGGCTATCTGATTCTGTTATTGTATATATATGTAGGATTGAGGTCTAATAAATATTTTATCGTGTTTTTTTGTTGATTCTTTTTAGATAAATCGATATTTCGTAATCAATATTTGTCTTTTGTAGGAGGGACGCAACTTTGGGATTGATGATAGGGGATTTTTGAGGGACGTTGAGAATTATTCGATTTTATATGCTTTGTATTACGTCATGAGGTACGTCATTCGAAAATATTGCAGTCGTAGATTTCCTATGCTGCAGCATTATGCGGTATTTTTATTACCTTCTGTATGACGGAGTGATTCTATCTATTTCAGATGGAAAGCAGTTCCATCTGTGAGTTGTGTCGTTTGTTACTGTGGAATTTATTTTTTTGTTCGGTTTTCACGGATGGTAAATTGTTTCGAATTTATTTTTTATTCGTCTTATCTACTGATAGTAATGTAGCGCGCAGGTTGTGAGTGATGCTTTAAGCATATGGATACAATGTAGATTTTCTTACTGACCGTCGGTACAACATTGTGTGCAGAATTTGTACTAAGTTGTGTATATATACGTACAAGATGAATTGTTGATAATTTTCAATATTTTTTTTTTTAATAAATTTTAAGTCGTGAAAATAGATTTGCTACTTAAAAATAATTCGAAAATACTAGACGCTATCTATGTAATTATTAAAAACAAAAAATACAATTATTAAATATTATCACCATTACCAAAACGATACTCTAAATTTCATATGGCTCAAGAATATAAAAATGTGGAATTTAAAAATTGTTCAGGTATGTATCTTAAAAATATTTAAAGATTCATAAAAATCAATATTTCTTACGAGAACAAATGATCCAAAGAAACATGAAAATTCTCAAGATCCGTAATCAGCGTAATTAAAACTGCAGCTGCTCCCGGTGAAAATCCACAAGGAAAGATCTTTCACGGTTAAAATACATACTGGGTGAAGGATACTAAACGTCTCTACGGATTTATAAATTGTCCTAAATCTTCTTCTCATTATATTCCAAGATTAAATTCAGGGTTGAGTGACTGTATAGGAATCGATAAAGAAATTGAAACCGATACTTCCCGATTTCCAATATACAGGTAGACAGTCGATAGTTTGTAAAGTTAGAATTGTAATGTATACGTCATGTCTATATTGTCAACGCAATCCAGGGCTATGGGACTCCTGAAGAACCATAAAGCTCCTTCCCGTATCATGAAGCTTACCTACATGCGAAGAAAAGTTAGTTGCAGTCTTTATGGAAGAAAATTGCAATCCCGATAAGGTAGCTACCCCTGCTCTACTATACACAACGACTTAAACTACACAGTATAAAAATCACACTCATGCCACATAAAAAATGGCAATTAAACATATAAATAATAAACAGTAGTAAATTATTTCATACACCACGCGTGTCAACTAACGTTACACCCTGTATGAAAAATGTCATCATAGAATTTAAAATAATTATTTTAGTAATAAGGAAATGTGTGGATAATGGAGGCAATTTATGATACTGCGAAGTTATATCTTTCTATAGATAGCTATATCTTTCTAAGCTATAACTAATTTTCGAAAACGTCTCGATATCGGCTCAAGAAAACGTAGTACAAAATACGAGTTCGTGTTAAAAAAAAATTAAAAATTTGGACTTGATATAATCTCTGTATGAAAAATGTCATCATAGAATTTAAAATAATTATTTTAGTAATAAGGAAATGCGTGGATAATGTATGCAATTTATGATACTGCGAAGTTATATCTTTCTATAGATAGCTATATCTTTCTAAGCTATAACTAATTTTCGAAAACGTCTCGATATCGGCTCAAGAAAACGTAGTACAAAATACGAGTTCGTGTTAAAAAAAAATTAAAAATTTGGACTTGATATAATCTCTGTATGAAAAATGTCATCATAGAATTTAAAATAATTATTTTAGTAATAAGGAAATGCGTGGATAATGTATGCAATTTATGATACTGCGAAGTTATATCTTTCTATAGATAGCTATATCTTTCTAAGCTATAACTAATTTTCGAAAACGTCTCGATATCGGCTCAAGAAAACGTAGTACAAAATACGAGTTCGTGTTAAAAAAAAATTAAAAATTTGGACTTGATATAATCTCTGTATGAAAAATGTCATCATAGAATTTAAAAAAATTATTTTAGTAATAAGGAAATGCGTGGATAATGTATGCAATTTATGATACTGCGAAGTTATATCTTTCTATAGATAGCTATATCTTTCTAAGCTATAACTAATTTTCGAAAACGTCTCGATATCGGCTCAAGAAAACGTAGTACAAAATACGAGCTCCTGTTAAAAAAAAATTAAATTTGGACTTGATATAATTTCTGTATGAAAAATGTCATCATAGAATTTTAAAAAATTATTTTAGTAATAAGGAAATGCGTGGATAATGTATGCAATTTATGATACTGCGAAGTTATATCTTTCTATAGATAGCCATATCTTTCTAAGCTATAACTAATTTTCGAAAACGTCTCGATATCGGCTCAAGAAAACGTAGTACAAAATACGAGCTCCTGTTAAATAAAAAATATAAAATTTGGACTTGATATAATCTCGGCAACATTGTTCAAAATCAAAATGAACCTCCTCCCTCACCTCACTTCCCTCTGGAAACTGAACAACTTTTGTCCCAAACATTTTACGATATTCGACAAAACGCCGATTGTATCCCGAGTAGATGAATTAAATGTTCCACCCTGCATACAGGGTGTTTTTTTTGAGACATCGAAATGTCTCAACAAATACGCATCCTACGAAAAAAAATGTCTGTAATAAAAAAATTTGTATTTTCGAGGGGAAAAAGCGACTTTGAAAAATTTAGCCCAAACCCTACCCCCTGGGGGCAGGAGGAGGGTAACTTTGAAATTTCAAATAAGAACCCCTATTTTTTATCACAGATTCCGATTCTCCTTTAAAAAATACGTGAGTTTTGTTTGAAAATTTTTTCTCGATTCGCGACAGATGACGCTGCAAGTGAAAAATGAAATTTTGTATTATTTCAAGGATAACGCTTCCAAACGAAAGGTAAATGAGACGTGTTCAATGTATTCAGGAGGACCATTCAATTGTAGTCAATTCAATTTTAGGCACTACTTTTAGCTCTATCCAGGAATAACGACGTGGACGTAGCAGTGGCCTATTCCCTTCGGGGTGTTTGATATCGGTGAGTCCCTTTGCCTCTCACCATCGGGGTGATTGTTTTTTATTAAAATTTTACAATGAGTGCTCAAAAATGGTGTCCTCCGACTTCGATGCACTTTTTAATTCGAGCTTCGAAAGATTCAACACATCTGCGAAGTGTGTCTGGACTGGAATATAATGGATAAGACTATATATTATAGTTCAGGCGCGCATACTCTCGAAAATTCACTCTGTCCAAGAGAGCGCCTGCGTTAGTTTCTTGTACGTTGTTCTGCCATATAAAAGCAGCCACTTGTTGAACGATGCCCATACCTCCCCAACACCGTAGGTATCATTTACAACTGGCAATTCGTTGTACAGTGACAACTTACAACAAACCAACGGACAACCGTCCAAACGTTAAACATCCAGCCTGATCGTATCGACTAAAGGTCAGTTTTGAAAAATTTGCACAAATTTTGGTGAATTAAAAAATGGTGTCGTATAAGAGTATTTTGAATTTTCGCGCATTTTTTTTACCGATTCATAGCGAATCTTTTATGAATTTTGTACTCAATGATTTTCATTGTTTTTCATTGGAGTTTGAAAATTAATTTTTTGGAAAATAAGCTCTATTGCCATTTTGAGCTTTTTTACTGATGTTGTTCTTCCTGACAGACACTGATAGTCCGATAAAGCTTTTCATTAAATAAAATCACATTGATTGTCAGCGGCTTGATAGTAGCCGTCGTGAGGAGATTAGTTGGTCGCCGCAGAAATGAAAGCTACGGGAAATTGCAAAAGTCTTTTACGGAAATGGTAGACGATCGAAATTTTAATATTATCGACTATTCTGCTGCTTTTGGTCTGCTCTTATCAGTGTGCTTATCGAGTGACGATTAATTTATTAATTTTTTTGTTTTAATGACACCAAGTACGTAGTTACTGACATGTATACATATAATTATTACCATTTGGACCAGGCAAGAGACATAGTGATAAAAAGAAATGAGACTTCTGTGCAAGTTTTAATTATTTCAACAATGGTGTAATTAATTGAAATCTGCATTTATTGGTCCGAATAAATTAGCTGTGATCGCAGCTGGTAGTCGATATTACGAAATATTTGCAAAAGTAAAATTTTTGTTACGTCATTGGCTTTATTTAAAAATTAGTAAATTACTGCGAGAGCATATTTTTTTTATGTAACTCATGCATGAAAAACGCTACTTTTCGTGCCTCCAAAGTGTGGCGTAAGTGGCGCTTTATAACTAAGGATACGATAAATATGATGCGCATGCGCAAGTCGGCCCAATTCTACATTATCGCACTAGTGCTTTCTTCTCGCACTGGTGCGATAAGTAAACTTTGTTCTCGCGCGCTGTCATGAAGTGCGTTCACTTTGGAGGCCTTCCTTGCTCTTCTTATGGCTGCCTCCTCCAATGAGGAGATGTTCCAGTCACTTCGGAGGCAGAAAAAGTAGCACTTTTCATGAATTCGTTACAGAAAATATTATGCGATACTGGTTGCAATAAAGTTCGCTTTATCGCACTCGTATCGCAAAGTACTATTTTGTCAATTAAAAAAATCAATTAATTGTACACAGGGTAACTCATGTTCGTAACAATGATTTACGTTCTCGTAAAACTATTCGCGATAATACGTAATATCCCCAGGTTAGAATTTCCCTAGAGACTTTTGGACACCTAGTGGTATTCTCTGTTTTCGAAAATAAGATTAGCGAAAATTTGCCACATGGCGAATGTTTCGCGTGCGAACTTCCCAGCAATTTCACAGCGTTTCCTACAGTGGACGAAAACTATTTCGAATGTAACAGTGAAACTTACTTGAGTTTATGTAACAGCCCTTAAATATATATATCTGCATTCTCTATTCAATTCTCTATATTCAAACGGACTCGAATGCTATTAAATAAAAGAGCTTCGGTACACTCGGGTACAAAATTATCCCGGTCCTTTATATTTACGACTATTTGATTTTTGCATTTTTTGAATTTAATTTTCAACCTACACGCAACACCTGTGACGGAAAATTTCGTCACAGCTCACCCTCGGCCTATTTACGCGCACAATCATCTTTCACCTCAAATCCGATCGTTGGCTAATACGACACGGCCGTGCGAGCTATCAACATTTGTACGTCTTCGTTATAGGATGTATCGTAGGAGTGACTGTAGAGTAACCCAATTAAATATTACCTAAGTGAGAAATAAAATATTAAATTTCTTTTTCAAAATAATATAGTCGATACAAAATTTTGGGGGCGATATCAAAATAAAGGCGTTTTTTCTTATTGATCGATTTATAAAATAATTGTATGATTTTTGGTCTTTTGTACATTGAAATTGTATGGGCAGGTCTTAATTGTCACTTGCGTTGCACGCAATCGCCGTCAGAATGCGCAGCAATCGCTTGGAATTTAAATATCAGAAAAAGTAAGTATTTAGTTCTAGGCCGTGACGAGCCTTGTGACACTACCCTAATAAGCTCGAAGCGTATGACGTGCGATCGATCGAGAATCCGTACAAATCATCAGTTCGTTCTGTTATCCTCAAACTTCGTAGTTGCTAGGTCAACGCATGGTGCACCTGCGGAAATCTTCGTGAAAGATAAAAAAAAGATTAACGAGATCAAAGTGAATTCTGGATTTTGAAAAAGACAAATTTATTCGTACCACCAAAATTTTCGTTCGCGAGAAACAGGAAACTTTATTATCTGACACATGCGCATTAAACGGTGTGATCGAAATTTTGAAATTTGGCTCCTGTGATCGACGCATTTGAAAAGTGAGAGCGGAGGGTTCTCTCGGTTGATTTGGTAATTGTTGTAAAATTTGCAAAATTTTTTTTTTGTGTTACAGCGAACATGAACCTCGAGGAATATCGAAAGCATGGTGAGTTTTTTGAAATGTCCAAAAAAATTTTTTTACTTATATACGATTTGATAAAGCTTTTTATTTTTTTTTCTGCTAAATTACTTGCCGTGATACGGTGCATATTGGGTTCTTGGAAATAAAATTAGGTAAGGGAAACTTGGCGAGATCGTTGGCTTCCAATAAAATCGAATAACCGTGGCCGTAAGAAAGATTTAAATAAAACCAGATGCACGGCCGATCGGGATTCGCGAACACTGAAACAATGTCAATAAAGAGAAATCGTACAAGTCTGGTGATAGGGAAGGGTGGATATTGTCAGTAAAGGAAATTTTATGGGGACGATATTGTTCCTCGATTCCCTACCTACCCCTAAAGCCACCTATAAATGATTGGAACGTCAATTGACTCGCAGCTATATTCTATTTGAAGCAACTGCTTTAGTTATTTCAAAATTGCACCAAGCCTTATTTATAAAATATTTAGTCAATGGAATAAACTCTTCATTGATTTCTGACAAAACAATCCACCTACTATTCTGCACCTTAAACCGTAATGTATTTACCTCTTCTCAGTGTTTACCCCTAAACACGATGAAAGGGTTGGAAACAATTTATTTTCTCCATCCAAGCAACGCACGCAGTTCTCTCTTCTCTCAGTTCATCCCCTTCTTGTTGTTTTAATTGACAATTTATTTGGACGCAGCGTAAATAGTAAGAGGCTGTCAAAGTGTTTATCTACCTTAGATTTCGATTAGGGTAGTTCTTTTTGCCCATAGATGTCTATCGATCAATGAACGGAAGCAGCCTCCACTTAAAAACCCTTAAAAAAAAACCACAAAAAATCTTAGCTCTAATTATTGTAAAGAAATTTTTTGAAAAATTTTAACGGATGAAAAATTTTAATTTTTTATACACAGGCAAAGAAATGGTTGACTACATAGCCGACTATCTCGAGACTATTCGTACTCGTCGTGTCTATCCGGCAGTATCACCGGGTTATCTTAGAAACATTTTACCACCTTCAGCACCCCTCGAGGGTGAACCCTGGGAGGAGATTTTTGGAGACATAGAAAAGTGCATAATGCCTGGCGTTACTCATTGGCAGAGTCCACACATGCATGCCTACTTTCCAGCTCTAAATTCGCCGGCCAGCCTCCTGGCCGATATGCTCGCTGATGCCATAAACTGTCTCGGTTTCACCTGGGTAAAAAATTTTTTAAATTAATAATTAAAAAAAAATTCTATCCAACATCGTTCACCGCATTAGGCGTCAAGTCCCGCGTGCACCGAGCTGGAGACAATCGTAATGAACTGGCTTGGAAAAATGATTGGACTGCCCGAAGAGTTTATACATCGTCCTGGTGGCTCAGGGGGTGGTGTCATACAGACAACTGCCAGCGAAGCAACCCTTGTTTGCCTATTGGCTGCAAGGACCAGGGCGATTCGTGATATTCAGCAGAACGAACCTGATCGATTACCTACGGAGATCAATTCACGACTTGTAGCTTATTGTTCGGACCAGGTGAAAAATAATTATCAATAACGGACTATTGGTGAGTGATTGAATTTTTCGAATAATTACGTGACACTTGATAGGCCCATTCGAGCGTCGAAAAAGCTGGATTGATCGGATTGGTTCGTATGAGATACATTGAATCGGATGATGACCTCAGTATGAGGGGTGAAATGCTGGCGGAAGCTTTGTCACGTGACCGCGAAGAGGGACTAGTACCATTTTTTGTGAGTAACTTGAATAATTTTCGATTTTCATTGTACGCAATTGGAAAAGGGATCGCCCTTGGTGATTCACGTAGAGATGCAGAGGGATTGAAATTGCGGTAATGTACCTAAGGGGTTGTAGCATCTGGTGATACTTCAGTCGGTCTCAAGGGGGAATTTTGAAATGAAGATGTACAGCAATTTAGAAAATAATGATAATCACTCTTGGTCACCATGCAACCTTAAGGGGGTGAATGGAAAAGGGAAACAAAAAATAGGAAAAATAGACAGGGTGGGTGGAAAATCTTCTTACTTAGATTTGTTGCATGTCAGCATCTTCCAATTAATTTTGTCTTATCTCTCTTCGCTTCTAAAGAGTAAGCTTGATGGACAAGAAAATTCTAAGATAATTAGTCCCTTTGGGAAATTTTGCTTTGGTCTCGGATGACTGGTTTAAGTATTTTTTATGGTTGATTTTCAATTAATAATCGAGATAAGTAGCCTTTGTTAATGGACCTTAGAGGACCATTGATCGGATGAAATAAAAATTTATTTAATATAAATTATTCGTTATTGATAGGGTCTATTAATTTTTTCAGGTGTGTGCCACACTGGGCACTACCGGTGCTTGCTCTTTTGACAATCTCAAAGAGATAGGACCCATTTGTAAGAATTTTGAAATAAATGTCAAGCACTGTATTTGTCATTAAGATGGGAAAATTTTTGAATTTTTTAAATTTATCTTAGGTGGAAAGAATGGACTCTGGTTGCACATTGATGCTGCTTACGCCGGAAGTGCTTTTGTCTGTCCGGAATTTCGTAGCTGGCTTCAGGGTATTGAATATGCCGATTCCTTTGCTTTCAATCCAAGCAAATGGCTTATGGTACATTTCGATTGCACGGCCATGTGGTAAGTAAAATTTTTGAAAAATTTAATTTTTTATAATATTTTATTTACAATTCGGTGACATTGAAATACTTTAATTATGGGTAATTATTAACACCGCGTGAATATTGAGCGTATCGTGAAATAATATAAAATAAAATGAGAACCGCTTTCCATAAAGCATAATTCATCACAGCTAGACTCATAATCGAAAGCTTCCGCGGAAGTAGTCAGTCCGGAAGAGCGACGACTTTTTTTATCGTGACGTAATTTCCGTTCGAACCTAAGAACGGTTGTTCATGGCTTGAGAGAGACTTGCCACTGACTCCAATTGCTATCGAGGTTGATCGATCAGCCGAGTAATATAGACGCGTGTTAATATATAAATATATTCCGAAACTATATATATATACAGTCTGTGATACAAATCGAGTTTTGAAATTAAAATTAAAAAATTTGGTTTATTGAAATTTCAAAAAATAAAGTTCAAATAAAATTTTCTCCGATTTCTTCATATTCTTACTGTTTGTTAATAAAAATTAAGTGTTTTCGTGTGTACACTAATTAGAAAAAAAAATCAAATTAGTTGTCTAACGAGCAGTGAGAGAGAATAAATATGGTGACGTGTAATTAGCGCCAAGCGAACTGTTAAGATTTTTAGGTTAACTTGGCAAAATCTTCTATGTGCTTTCTAGGGTGAAAAGTAGCCAGGCTCTTCACAGGACATTTAACGTGGATCCATTATATTTGAAGCATGAAAATTCTGGTAAGAGGATTACTTGATTATTATTTTTATTATTTGTTCAATAGACATCGAACTATTATCGGTTCTTCGTGATCGATTATTAACGGTTTTAATTACTATTTCGCAAGCCATTACACCGTGATATATTATATAAATCCGTGAGAAAGTATTTTAGGAAACAAATAATATTTTTTTTACCTTCACAATAAAATTCATTTGATATATAAAAAAATTTTTTTTTAGGACTCGCTATCGATTATATGGTAAGTTCAATTTCGATGCGGTATCGCCAAGTCAATTGAAATATTTCAATCTATTGTTTTTCCTTAGCACTGGCAAATACCTTTATCCAAAAGATTCCGAGCTTTAAAGCTTTGGTTCGTAATTCGAAATTATGGGATAACCGGATTGCAGAAACACATACGCGAGGTAAAATAATGAAAAATAAAATTTTTGCGCACTACGAGACTTTTTATTATACGCAAAATCTGTTTTACCTACAGGGTGTCAGATTAGCACAGAAATTCGAGGCTCTGGTTTTGGGCGATAGTCGTTTTGAGATTCCAGCAACCAGACACTTGGGAATGGTTGTGTTTCGTCTACGGGGTGAAAATTCATTAACGGAGAGGCTACTGAAGAGGATGAACAACAGAGGACGTGTTCATTGTGTACCAGCGGCACTGCATGGGCAATACGTCATAAGATTTACTGTGACGTCAACTAAGTAAATTTTTTTGAAATTTTTTTTTTCGTCTTCGGATTGATTTTTTCATACATTATTTTTCAGTACTACTAACGAAGACATACTCAAGGATTGGGCGGAAATACGTAACACAGCGACGGAAATACTAGGACAGAATAATGGTTCGCCCGTAAGAGTTAAGGTGTCTTTGGCAGGTAACACGAATTTGCTGATACATAGGCATATGTGTTAAAAATTTGTTTTTTTTTGCTAAATAAGTAATAAATGATCTTGAATCCTCGAAAAAGACTAAATAGCTTATCAATATTGACCTTTAGATTAGAATTAAAAATGGCTTTGGAGAACCTTGTTTGCATGAACAATATGTATTATGTGTGTAAGTTAAGTAAGTAAATTTTGTTTTTTACTTTTTTTCGTTACGCTTTACACTTTTTGCATGTGGAGAGAAAGGGATCGATAATGTTACGTCATATAAATATTTTTATTATTTTCTTTTATTGTTATTCTTTATTTTTGAAAAAAATGTAATAACGAACTAGTACGAGCCGTATGTTTGAATTTCAGAGACACGCGAGAAAAATGAGAATTTTGGATCGAGCCTTTTATTGGCAAATTCGCCGATGTCACCAAAAATTGTTAATGGAAGCTTTGCTGCCATTTACGACACTGCTGATGTATTTAACGAATGTATGAAAACTTTTGGACAGCTTCGATTGGAAGCTAGAGACAGTCCAGGCAAATTATTGTGATATAATATAATATATTAGAATAATAATAATAATAATAATAACAATAAATAACATAATTATATTTATAGCCATGCGAAGACGTATACGGGGTATTTTGATGTCTGGAAAACAATTCTCATTGGATTCCCGTATGGATCTTGTGCAGGTACGTAAAAATTGAGACCTGTTTAAATACCCCAAAAAACTAATTGAAAAACATTATTTTACACAGGGATATGCCTCCTGTGGTAGACCGCTTTCCGAACCTTGCACAAATCTACCATTAATGAGAGAAGATGAAGATGGCATAGGAAAAACAGAATCTTCGATGAGTATCGATAAAACAGATTCGTCAATCGGTAAATTCTTAATAAATTATTTCTAAATTATTGACGAAGGATGTCAAATCCTATTGAAGCTTATACACGTAGGTGACTTCTCTTTTCTTTTCCAGAAAATTCTTGCGGAACTTTCATGGACCATTTTGAATCCGCGGAATCCCTCGCCGGTAAAACAGATTCCTGCACTGACGTCGGTGGGTACGTTACCAAGATAGTAAACGGCTCTGTCGGTAAACAAGATGTTACCAAAATGACGGATCAGGTAGATCCCAAGGAGTTTAGCCTCGAAAAGGGTTTATGCAAGAGTGAGACCATTGGAGCCATCAGCAATATATCAAATTCTAGCGGTGTGTTATCACAAATGAAAAGGGATTCAAAGGATTCAGGAAAACTGTGCCAGAAGTGCGGCCATTATACGACCCAAGAATAGACAACAATGGTGTATTGCGTCATATAGAATAGTAAAGTCTGAAAATCGATTGCGTAGTAACACGAGAATGTTTGTCCACTGTTCGAGGATAGCATTGACGATTCATCATAATAATTCGCGTTCCATTATTTTTATTTTCTTTCTTAGAAAAAAATTTTAATAAAAATTGTATTTTGTGAAAAATATAATTAAACAATTAGTCGCGCGTTAGTTTGACCGTGAGTAAACATATTTTCTGTTCTCACTGCGTGAGACATAATTTTTCTTTTTGTTGCTGTTGTCACTGCAAGAATTCTGAGCATAAAAAAAATACGACTCGTCGTAGGTCTCTGTAATGTCGTAAATTAGCGAATCAAAGATGGAGGGAGGAAGGTTGTAGTAGTAATAATAATAACGATAATAATAATAACAACAATAACAATAATAATCGTGAAAATGATTAATTTCTCTTAAATAATAATTGAGACTGGTAAATTCTGATATATAAATTTTATTTTCATCGATGATATGACTACGAAAATGCCACAATCCAGCATTTCCTTCTTTTATGGTATGATATAATAAATGTTCTCTGCATCTTACATAATATTGTACTGCCTAACCCAGCCGCGTCGGCAGCAACGCACAATTCATTATTCCTTACGATCTAATGATATTTGGCGTTTTGAATCTAGATTGATCCTTTTTGTTCTCTTTATATAATTTTCTATACTCTTCATTTTTTTTTTCACCCTCATTTCAACAATATTCTCTTTCTTTGTCCGCCCTCTAAATTCAATATCTCGCTGAATGATAATTAGCACCTATGCGTGTATAATTAATTAATTCAACTTTAATAACGAGCTGTGTGATATTCCTGCGAATTGTTAACGTCATCATTTTTTTTTCTCATAAAGGCGCAAAATAATAATCTTTCGAATTGAAAGAAGCCTTTTTGATTTGATTGGCTAAAAAAAATGAGACACTGCGTGAAAAGCTTATTTTAAATAATTGAAGCAGCGTGAAATTTTTTGAAAAATTTTTGCGAACGGCAATGAATACCCAAGTGACTCAAAGCTTGAGAGACTTTTTAATGTTTTACATCGTGAAACATTATTTAACCCAATTTAAAAAATATCGGAAAAAATTGTATTTATCCTAATTCATTTATAGTATTCACTGATTCCGTATTTACGGATGATTCAGTACCTTTGAGCCACCTCAAGAATCTTTTTACTTATGTAAATTATAAATTTATAATATTGAATAACAACATCATATGTCATCTTGTATATCTATACGTAATATTAATTCTCATTATTATTGTTATTTTTTTATTAAACTATTTAAATCGACTGTCACGCCTACGGCGTACAATAAATCTCTGTGTCGTCAGTGGATCCAATTAAAAATCGATTTCATCGTGAAATCGTTATCCACTTATTTATCAATCGAATTAATAATCGGCACGACCGCGCGATCTATCTAAAACTTTGACATTTTAATTAGCGCATTGTGGAATTACTATTGCCTAATAAACGTAGTACAGTCGCATTCTCGAAACCGTGCACGAGTTTCGTTGGAATTGGATTTTCCCTCAAAAATTTATTTACTGATGATGGAAGAAGAAGCACTTTTGTATTCTCTCTCAACAACATTGTGAAAATATTCCTAATAAAATTCATTAATTTACAGTTTTCCATGTATAGGTATATATACGACATATATATATATATATATATATAACAATTATCAATAGAGCCAAACTATTATCAATAGGATCCGATAAGAAATTTAATAATCACTATAATTCACTATAATTTTCACGAATACGTCACTGATTGGAATTTCTCTAATTACGTAAAAAAAAATTTTTTTTTTTTCTTAGTATCAGCAAACATAATCGCAATAAAATCGAACGAAGCTTTTTAATCGTACTGATCGTGCATGGTTTCACGAGACTCCAATAGACACTCAATTAATGCTTATAAAATGAATTGGAAGTCACACAGAATGAAAGTGCTACTTCCGGCTTTAACACTTAATTTTGGGTGCAACATAGATTATAATACACTGAGAATTTAAAGGTTAAAAACATTTCACTTATATATGCTTACGTAATCGATACGTAACAATTTATAAACGTATGTATCTATACACGCGGCATATATAGATAGATATGTATACAATAATATATAAAGCTTCTTGTTTGGCTAGCATCACTCAAGACAGTCTAATGTCTAAAAGTCAATTAAACATTTTTACCTAAAAAGACACGTGGACGTTGTCAGCTGCGAAGCCAATATAATTAATTAAATTATAATTAATAACCTATCCAGGCAATAGTTGCCGGGGATGCATTAAACGAATATAAAAATTTGCACGTTCAAAAATCCAAAGGTTTAAAGGACAATTGAAATTATCTTTATTCGATTGGAAATATAGTCGATGCAAGTTAATTGCGCAAATTAAAAAAAATAAAGTATACTATTTGCACGAATTGCGAAAATAATCCAACTGTAACTCTAGTTGGTTTACGCAAATGCAACATGGAACTGCACTTGGGATATTTGCATTTCTCGATCGTATCGTTTTTCAACTTATGTATAATTACACGTGTGTGCAATTAATGACTATTCGAAATGACCTCGCAGCCGCGCGTGCCAAAATGAACAAATGACGCGACACGAGCCGCATGGCTTGCCAGAGAAATCTCGCGATCTGAACTTGGCGATACGCAAAATTAATTTGGCAAAAGGCTCCGTTTAAAAAGCCTTTCTGTGAGGACATGCGCGTTCAGCTTTGGGCCGTGTCGTTAAAAATATTTTTTTTCTGCTAGTTTGTCGTTTGTATTATTACAATGCGTTTGATATTGTTCTTTGTTTCTCATGTGTTATTTTTTTATTTATATATATATATTTTTTTTTTTTCTTTATTATCATCGTCACTCAGTCGCGACACGGTTCGAGCTGAAGGCCCACGCAGTGCGTTTTAATAATTTTGCTATCATTAGGGCGGAGGGTGGGTAATTGAACTACTTGTCCAAAAGAAATTTTTTTTTTACTGCGTAACAATGATATTTACGTGAAATACGAAAATTCGTATAAAAGTGCAAATTCAAGAGTTATTGTATTCTTTTAGTTTCATTTTTTTAGGAACTTTAAACGAATTGTATGTTGTATGAAGTTACTTGGAGTTTTGTCAAGTTTATTTGATTAATATCAATTATTGACGTTTGATTGTTTTTCTCTTTAATAGGAACAAACATTGCCGTGGAGGCAATTTCGAAATTAATCGTCTTTTTTCGACTTTCTTTTAGACAAGTAGCGTCATTTTGGAAATAGTATACAGACGAAGAATCAAGAGAGAGTCATGCTGTCATGCAGTGTGCTGTGCCGATGAAATATAAACGCGATTGAATTTGCAAGTAATGTTTTTTGCTGCAAAAAATTTTTACGCAAGGCAATTTTTTTTGTAAATTTCAAAAAAATTCATGAATAGAGAAATCTTTCGATAGCAACGCGTTAAGTTTTTCATTTCATATATAAATATATATATACACATATAATTGCATATATGTATACGTATATATGTATTTAAAAATGATCATCTGTCATTATTATTGTTTTGTATCTTTAAAGTAAAACCAAAGTCCATCCTTTATATATTACGGTAGTGCAGTGTCATGCAATACAAAAAACATTGACTAGATTGTTAAATGCATTAAAAGAAAAAATAAAGAACCAATATATGTATATTTCAAAATACCCGCGAGACAACGTGAAGAATAATAATGGCACAGATTTTGCGACAAAAAATAAAACCGACAGTTTACAGTACAGAGCGAGAAACGGCGTCATTGGTATCGAGAAAGAAATGAATACTGAAAGTGAAAAATATAAATTTCAAAGAAATGAATAAATGTAATAAATAATTTTATCTTTCGTGACGTATTAAATCCTATTGATTTCATTCCACACGCATATTCCAATTTTGTTTAATTAATTACTCTACGTTGTTAAGCTCGTATGAACGTGCTTTCGAAAATTAAATTTCTCATGAGTCACGCATATTGTCCTCTCGAAATAGGCAGAAAGAAGAATCCTGACCTTGCTCAACGTTATTGTTGTCTTCAGAAGTCTCGTTTCGCACAATTGTGTAAATATATATCGACGTGCAAACACTGTCGTGCGTCGTTTGTACGCTAGGTAAAAGGAGAGAAAACATTTCTTTAATAAAAAAATGTTTTCGATTTTTTTTTAACATTTTGCAAAATTTCCAGAAGCACGTTCATTTCCGACACACGTAATTCAGTGGGCATGCTTTATAACACGCCGTGTGAAGAGACACCTTCCCAAGCGCAATCTAACTATATAGGGTGGGTAATATGTTCTTGAGTAGGTTTGGATTTTCAGATGTGAAGGTTAGGTTATTAGTGAAAGTACAAGACCGTAACAGAGAGAGAGAGAGAGAGAGAGAGAGAGGGAGGGAGAGAGAGAGAGAGAGAGAGAGAGAG